>NW_022603122.1:0-25137 GCF_008692095.1 Etheostoma spectabile
ATTAAATACACTCACCGGCCACTTATTAGGTACACCTGTCCACTGCTCGTTAACACTTAATTTCTAAGCAGCCAATCACATGGCGGCAACTCAGTGCATTTAGGCATGTAGACATGGTCAAGAGATCTCCTGCAGTTCAACCCGAGCATCAGTATGGGGAAGAAAGGTGATTTGAGTGACTTTGAACGTGGCATGATGTGTTGTGCCAGAAGGGCTGGTCTGAGTATTTCAGAAACTGCTAATCTACTGGGATTTTCACGCACAACCATCTCTAGGTTTACAGAGAATGGTCCGAAAAGAAAAAACATCCAGTGAGCGGCAGTTCTGTGGGCGGAATGCTTGTTGATGCCAGAGGTCAGAGGAGAATGGCCAGACTGGTTTGAGCTGATAGAAGGGAACAGTGACTCAATAACCACCCGTTACAACCAAGTTGGGCAGAAGAGCATCTCTGAACGCACAGTACGTCGAACTTTGAGGCAGATGGGCTACAGCAGCAGAAGACCACATCGGGTGCCACTCCTTTCAGCTAAGAACAGGAAACTGAGACTACAATTTGCACAAGCTCATCGAAATTGGACAATAGAAGATTGGAAAAACGTTGCCTGGTCTGATGATCTCGATTTCTGCTGCGACAGTCGGATGGTAGGGTCAGAATTTGGCGTCTACAACATGAAAGCATGGATCCATCCTGCCTTGTATCAACGGTTCAGGCTGGTGGTGGTGGTGTCATGGTGTGGGAATATTTTCTTGGCACTCTTTGGGCCCCTTGGTACCAATTGAGCATCGTTGCAACGCCACAGCCTACCTGAGTATTGTTGCTGACCATGTCCATCCCTTTATGACCATAATGTATCCAACTTCTGATGGCTACTTTCAGCAGGATAATGCGCCATGTCATAAAGCTGGAATCATCACAGACTGGTTTCTTGAACATGACAATGAGTTCGCTGTACTCAAATGGCCTCCACAGTCACCAGATCTCAATCCAATAGAGCATCTTTGGGATGTGGTGGAACGGGAGATTCGCATCATGGATGTGCAGCCGACAAATCTGCGCCAACTGTGTGATGCCATCGTGTCAATATGGACCAAACTCCCTGAGGAATGCTTCCAGCACCTTGTTGAATCTATGCCACGAAGAATTGAGGCAGTTCTGAAGGCAAAAGGGGGTCCAACCCGTTACTAGCATGGGGTACCTAATAAAGTGGCCGGTGAGTGTATATACAACAATTGTACAGTTCTTTGTATAAAAACATTACCTAAATAACATGCAATATACTGACAAGAATCCAAGCTAAAAAAAACTCCAAAAATGTATGTACATTTTTGTTACAGATTACTGGCTTCTACAATAAATTTAGTTTAAAATAAAACATTACCATTAAAAGACCCATAAAACAACATTATGTGAAGTTTTATTCACAAACAAATACACACTAGCAAACAATTTATATTCATTGAAATTCACACAAACATCAAAAGAATTAATCCAACCACACAATTATATACACTTCCCTTCTTCAATTGCCATCATTGTATTACTTTGCGCATCAAATTACCCGTATAAAACAACGTGAGTTACACCAATGACAACTCCAAACAACAACAGAGCCCAACTGGAACTACAGCACGTATGGTCCAACATGGCGCTCAGTTAACAATCTCCAAAACATAGCATTGGCTTACTATCAATATTCACTATGCACCGCCTATACAAATGGAAAATGAATCTCTACGAAGGAAAACGCTACTTAAATATAAATTGTTACAAAGTGAAACACTTTGTAAGCACAAAGACAGAACTAAAGACAATCTTACCGTGTTAATAAGAACATGCAGTGATCTTTACAGCGGTAAAGGAATGACCAACACCGTAGGCTAGCGTCAAATTACGTAACCAACGTAAGATATCCGCTACAATTAATTTATCAAAAGTACAAATACTTAAAATCAATTACATGACTTATTCTGGCTATTGCAAATAATATTGGTATGCATCAAATCTCAAAACGTGACCTTTGCCCCCCCCCCACACACACACAATTAGGCCATCATCTGTGTTACCTTGTAACAGTCAGTTATGTCCGGTATAAATGGCCAAGCGACCAGGCATCCATCCATCCATCTTCATCCACTTATCCGGTATCAGGTTGCGGGTGCAGCAGCTCCACCAGGGGACCCCAAACCTCCCTTTCCCGAGCCAAATCAACCAGCTCCGACTGGGGGATCCCGAGGCGTTCCCAGGCCAGATTGGAGATATAATCTCTCCACCTAGTCCTGGGTCTTTGCGCAACCAGGCATGTTTAGGTTAATTAATTGTTTAACTACATCAAGAGGACTTAAAACAATCGTAATTTATGCCTCGTCAAAATCAGCAGACGCCGCATATGATAACAATATTTTACTGTAATACATCGGAGCAGTTTGTTACAGGGCGCATTTACGCACTAAACACATACAGTCAAAAGTGTAACTTAAGTGATTTTTGCAGAAGCTAATAGTTGACATGTTTATAACCACAAATTTGTTTAGTGTTTAAATTTGTGATAAACAGTGAACACGTTTATTAATAAAATACTTACAACTATAATGAAACACTAATATAAACAAATAAGATGAACAAAAACAAACAAACACACACCAAAGGTCTTTAGTCGTCCAGCCATGCCAGGTTCATTTCATCACATTTGAAGGACGCCCTTCTAACACCGTTGTCCCAAAGCAGCTTGCGGTTGACGGCTATGTCTTTCGTGGCCAAGAACAGTATGGTGTCTTTGGGTCCATCTGCAAAGTTTAGCTGGAACACCACAGGCTTCACATTTAAAGCCTTGCCCGAGTGGTGCAACCGCCTTCCAAAGGTGCCCTTGCCAGGGTGACACTCGCAGGGGAACATCTGGGAATCCATACATAGTTTTGTCCCCAGGTTTCCCCTGAAGAAGGAGAGATAGCACATCTGTCCCTCTGGTATATCTTTCATCTTCCTCTTCCCCTCCGACTCCGGGACGAGCATTCCGTGGTAGTCACATTTCACATCGCCTTTCGAGAATCGCATGGTAGTGAATACGCATAAACAACTGTTGCTTCCATGGCAACGTCATTGCAGGAACGTTTGGACTTTGCCTTTCTGTTTTTCCTCACCTTTACCCTTGGGTTCTCCAAAATCCTTCAAGTCAATCCCCTTCCACTTTTGCTCCACCACTGACTTGATGATGTCTTGGTTGTCTTCTATCACTGCTTTCAATGGCAATAGCCACATCTGAAGAACATCCCATGCAGAGGGGACATTTGTCCTCCACTTCTCCTTGGCCACAACAGCTTTAACTTTTTCCTCTGTCGGTCTCTGCCTGCCAAAGAAACATGGGAGTGTGTGAGAGAGAGAGAGAGTATATGACTTCTCATATACTCCAGTTTTTTTTTTTACGTTTTGTTGTTTGTTTTTGTTACGACCTGGCCCGTTGTTATGATGGGCGTAACAGAAAAAGGATGAATGTGGATGGACCAGACAAAAATGGCGACGAGGTTAGCAGACTGAACTGAACATTCAGCCGCCCAGACTGAAGAATCCCAGCGCTTTTTGGTTTTGGGTTTGAGGATTGCGTTTTTTTGGGTTTCACAAAGAAAGGATCTTGTATATCCTCTCTGTCTAAGTGTTTTCATTAAGATTTGTGTTGCACTCTCCTTATTCGTCGGGTTGCTGCAAATACTCTGAAATCTCAGGAGTTGTGATTTTAAAATTCCTTTGAAAACATGTTGCGGGTGGAAACTTTTTGCAATAGGGCGTGTGTATTGGTGGGTTTGAAATAAACCTTTGTATCAAAGGTGCCTGATTTTGCAAATTGTGGACCCTTGAAGACTGTGGTGTCCAAGAAGTTGACTTCGCTTTCATGCAAGATTGGGTCGAGTTCAATCGATTTGTGATGGTTGAGAGTTTGGACAAAATTCTCGAAGCCTTTGTCCGAGTGGGTCTAAATACCCCATATGTCGTCCAGGTATCTGAAATATTTTCTGGGAAGTTTGTCACATTTGAGAAAGGCCGTTTCCTCCCATTCCGCCATGTAAATGTTTGCGTATGCTGGTGCAAAGTACTTGCCCATTGCTGTTCCCTTGATTTGTAGGTAATGTTTATCGTTAAACTCAAAATCGTTTTGGTTATGCTCAAATGTAGTAGTTGTAGGATTTCATTATCGGGTCTGCCTATCATGGGATATTTCTTAAGCTATCTGGCTACAGTTTCCATGCCCTTGGGGATGTCAATATTTGTATACAAACTCTTGACGTCCATAGTAAACAGTTTGCAAGGTTGGTTGATCACAGTTTGTTTAATTTTGTGGACAAAATCTGTGGTATCATTAAGGTAGCTTGGATGTCTGTTCGATAGCGGGGTTAAGAATGAATCAAGGTATTCAGCAATACCATAACTTTCACTACCGCAATCGAAGACTATTGGTCTCCCTGGTGGAATAATTTCAAGCCAACTGGTTCGTGGTTTATGTATTTTTGGGAGAATGTAGAAGAGTCTTGACCGGTAGGGGGCTTGTCCCTTCAGGTATGCGCAGTTTTTTTGTGAGATAGCACTTTTGTTTGAGGGTATCCAAAATAAGGGATATTTGGGTTGCCGTTTCATCTTTTATGGGTTTTGTTAATGGTTTATAATAGTTGGTATCCTGGAGTTGGTGTAAGGCCTCTTTTATGTAGTCAGCGCGGTCCATTAATACAATTGCACTGCCCTTGTCCGCAGGTTTGATAACAATATCTGTTCTTTCACTAAGGTCGTGTAGTGCCTGCTGTTCTTCGTTTGTCAGATTGGGTTCATCTTTAGTTACTTTAAGTTGTGTTATTGATTCCTGGTCTTTTTGGATTAGTTCTTTTAAGGACTGCGGTAGCTTTGAGGGTTCCAGTTCCCAATCTGAGGGTGTGTGGAACGGTTTTGTTTTGGGGGCTGGTCTTGGGCCAAAACACGTGTAAAGTTTTAGGCGCCTGTGGTATTGCATTAAGTCTATACCAAGGGCATTTTGTTTGTTTGGCTTTGTTGACGGAACAAATGAGAGGCCTTTTTTAAGCAGATTTTTTGGGGGGTTTGTTAGTTACATTTGTGAGAGATTCAATACTTCTTTGTTGTGGGTTTGGGGGACCTTAAGCGAGGTCCCATTTAGGCCAAAAAGACTTCCAATGTTTGCACATTTCTTGTGCCGTTTGTTTTGTCCAGTGCAAGTTGTCCGGTCCTGTAGAAAAGTTCTCTTTCTGTAGTCTCGGGATCTGGTGGGTGGTGTCTTTAATTAGGTGGTTAAGACGTTGGATATTGTCCCGGAAGTATTGTGGTAGATCTTCCGAGTAGTTGATGGTTGGTATGATAATGGACGCTTGTGGGAATGTGTCCTTTCCTGCCCTAAGCATTTTATGGAGGTCTTTTCTTAGATGGGTGGGGTTGCTTATTTTGTGGTTGTTTAGTCCGGAGAACTTTTTCTGAGGTTGGGGTTTTGTTTTTAATAAGGTGTGCTGCATGGCTAAGATTAGCCACCGGGTAACAGTCCACCTGTATGCGGGTGTCATTTATTACGGGTAGTCTGGAGATATTTGAGTCTCCTATGATCAAAATTTGTCTGGTTGGACTTAAGGTCCAGTTCAATTATTTGTTCCCTTGGTGGTCGTGAGACTGGTATAGTGGGTTTGACTCAAGCGGGCTCGAGTTTGTGTTGCCATTTGATGGCGGGCGCAGTACAGGTATTATTGGGCTTAGCATTGCGTTTTGTGGGTCTGGTGCCATGGGTCTCACTGGGGTGTAGAACGGTTGTGGGGACCAGAGAGGTCCCGGGGATCCAAAATCAATGGAGCATCTTGCCTCGTCAGTGCGCTTTCTTTAGTTATGGGAGTTGATTCCAAATGTTGAGGTGTTTGGAGTTGTTGGACAGGGGTTTTTTGTGCTGTGTTTTGTGGGGTTTTGCTAGTGGTCAATTGTGTGGGAGTTTCAAAAGGGATTGGTATATTGAGGATTATTTCCTTTGCCTCTTCAATTGATTTGTTGGTGATTTTTTTGAGGTCCCTTTTGGCCCATCTTGTGGCTACCAAAAATGCCTGTTCCCAATCATCTCTGGGGGTTGGAGGGTGGTGTGCGTCCAGTTTTTGGCATTGCCTGTTTTGAGTTGGTCTGACATGGCATAGGAAAGGCCGGTCGGACAGAAAAAACTAGGTTGTTTTGAGTCCTCTTGAAGCTGGCTGGGGTTGGGGTCGTGTGTTCACAATTGGCGTATCTACAGTCCCTGACAAAAGTCTTGTCGCTTATCTATTTTGTAGAAACACCTGCTATTAACCTGACTCAATTAATCAATTAGTGTAAGAAATAGCTCATATGAAAAGCTAAAACCCTCTCAAATGATGTTCAATGCACTGAAATAAATTAGTTTCACTGAAAAAAAGATTTATCATTTAAACAAGATAGAAAGGTCAAATTTTGGCAAGACAAAAGTTTTGTCGCCTATACAGAAATTGAACAAATTTATTGCAAATACTAAAATATGTCAGCATATTAAATATTGGTGCTGTGAGATCCAAATTTAATATCTTGTATGACTTCCATGAGCTTGAAGGGCTGCATCCATGTGGCAAGGATTCAAACCATGTATTGATGAAGTCATCAGGAAGAGCTAGGAAAGCAGTCCTGCATGCCTCCCAGAGTTCATCAATATTCTTTGGTTTGGTCTTCCATGCTTCCTCTTTCATCCTACCCCACATATGCTCAATGATGTTCATGTCTGGTGACTGGGCCGGCCAATCCTGGAGCATCTTGATCTTCTTCGCCTTGAGGAACTTTGAAGTGGAGATGGAAGTAGATTTGGCCTCTTTTATGGTTGGGAATATAAGAGGTAGCGAAGATTTCTTGGTATTTGAGACTATTGATGTTGCCTTCCACCCTGCAGATCTCTCGCACACCCCCATACTGGATGTAACCCCCGACCATGATTTTTCCACCACCAAACTTCACTGTTTTCTGGGTGAATCTTGGATCCATGCGGGCTCCAGTAGGTCTCCCTCAATATTTGCGGCGACTGATGTGTAATTCAACAGAAGATTCATCTGGAAAATCCACTTTCTTCCACTTCTCCAGCGTCCATCCTTTTAGCAAGCTGTGGGCCTTGGCACATGCCACACGGTTTTTCAATTGTCTTTTGTTTATTGCTGGCTTCTGGGCACTGATTCGACCATGGAGGCCATTTCGAGACAGAATCCGACAAACTGTTCTGGTTGACACAGGGACTTCAGGGGACCAGGTCTCTCGGAGCTCTGCTGCAATGGAAAATGGGCTGGCCTTGGATTTTCGAGCCAACAAACGGTCCTCTCGAGCAGTTGTCTTGCGGGGTCTGCCTGACCTGGGCTTGTCAGAAACATCTCCAGTGTCTTCAAATGTTTTTTTAATCCTCTGTACTTGACGCTGAGACACATTGAAGGTGTCTGCCACATCAGCAGTGGATCTGGTCTTCAGCCTCTTGATAATCCAAACTTTAGTCTCAGGGTGAATCTTAGGCCTGTTTGCAGAGGTCTAGTTGCAGTTGATGTGAAGGTCTAGTGTACTGGGGTTGTTTTTATACACACCTGAGACCTAATTGATCCATTATTAGTCACAGGTGGAGCTCATATGACAAGGCGACAACACTTATGTCTTTGAAAAATTGACTCAATGGGCTTTACCAAGCTGTGAATATTAGAATACTTTTTGACAGTTTTGTTTTGCACTGAAACATTATTACAAAAGCTGTTGGAATTAAAATGAGCCATTTCTTTTAAAAATAAATCTTGATTAGAAATATATTTCAGCGGCACTTCAGGTCAATTTGTACACAAGCGACAAGACTTTTGTCAGGGACTGTACACTATGACCCCCTATGACTTCCTAGATCACTATCAATGGTGTTGTTCTACAGCTGACCCTGTGTCCTGAAAAGATGTGAGGAAAATTTGCCTACTTTATTTATAGTCGAGAGTCATCATGAATTTGTTTTAAATCATGCAAAACACCTTCTGCTTCCACCTGTAACTCTGACAAATGGAAACCCAAACATGCAAAAGCATTGTTATATTTGGAACTAGACCCAGTGAACAGCAGTCTGTTTGTTTGGAGATGCAAGAGAAGGACGATCACAAACAAACACTGCTGACAAGGTGGGGGTTCATTAATAACTTAATGATTTTCAGTTCTTTTTTATTTTAAATGGCTCAAGAGAGATGGCATTGTCGATGAGTTAGTCTACCAATTTCCGACTGAAATATCTCAACTATTAGATCATGTGTCATAAAATGGTGTACTAACATTCATGGTCCAACTATTGGATTTACTGTCGCCAAATTCTTTTTTCCCTCAAGGCAAGGCAAGGCAGCTTTATTTGTAGAGCACATTTCAGCAACAGGGCAATTCAAAGTGCTTTACACAAAAACAGTCAAAGAACAGTTAAAAAATAAAAACAGGTAAAACACAAGAATAAAAGTTACAGTGCAGCATAAGAAATTTAAAGAAATGAGCAGTCATTTAAAGAAAGGCAGCATCAAAAAGAAAGGTCTTCAGCCTTGATTTAAAAGAACTGAGAGTAGCAGCGGATCTACAGGTTTCTGGGAGTTTATTCCAGATATGAGGAGCATAGAAACTGAAAGCTGCTTCACCCTGTTTAGTTCTGACTCTGGGGACAGAAAGTAGACCTGTCCCAGATGACCTGAGAGGTCTGGGGGGGTCATAGTGTAGTAGCAGATCAGAAATGTATTTGGGCCCTAAACAGTTAAGTGATTTATAAACTAGCATAAGTACTTTGAAATCAATTATTTGAGGCACAGGAAGCCAGTGTAAAGTAAGGTTTCCAGATTTCTCAGACCAAATTTGGGGACATTTTCAGCTGAGAAGCGTATATACCTCCAAAACACATCATGTTTTTATTTTTGTAAAACTTAAAACGGGGACACTAGACCTAGAGCTGTCCTAATGTTTCAAGATAGAAAGTCTTAATTATTCAAGCTAGAAAGTCCTAATATTTCAAGATAGAAAGTCCTAATATTTCAAGACAGAAAGTCTTAATATTTCAAGATAGAAAGTCCTAATATTTCACAATATAACGTCCTAATTTTTCAAGATAGAAAGTCCCAATATTTCAAGATAGAAAGTCTTTATTTCTAAAGATAAAAAGTCCTAGTATTTCAAGATAAAACGTCTTCATATTTCCTAATGTTGTAATGTTCACTGATCTGCATTTATCTGACAGCTTTTGCTTAATTGCTTCAGGCTTGTTTCTGCAGCAGCTCACTGAGTATCAAATACAATAAAAACTATTCAGGAAATATTTCCCTTTGACATTGATGCAGTATTAAACGAGATCGCTGCAGTTGGCAGCAGAGAAACAAGCTACAATGTAAGTTAATGGGATAATTGTCCAGTTTGTATTTACGTTCATAAAAGTGCTCGTTTTGATACTGACAGACTCAGATTAATATTCTAAGTGTCTGACAACATTATGGAAAGGATTTCTAAGGAGGTTGACCTTTCTGATAAAGATTAAGTACCTATTTTAAAACATTAAAGTCCGCGAAATTGCGTTCGCTAAACCCGCCAGACTCCATGTAAAGCATGGTAAAATACGGCTTTCTAAAACATCTCTGAGCTCTAAGCAGCGTTGGCTCTGGCTGTCTGGAACCCGCGGGTTCGGCTTTGTTTGCTCAGTGTTTTCTTTCCAATTTCAGGTCTGGCAGTAATAGTGAAAACCGGGGACATTTCCGGGGACCGATCGAGCCGGGGACCGGTTCCCAAAACCGGGGACTGTCTGTTCACCCTAGTGTAAAGACTTCAGAACTGGAGTGATATGATCCAGTCTCTTGGTCTTAGTGAGGACCCGAGCAGCAGCGTTCTGAATCAGCTGCAGCTGTCTGATTGATTTTTTAGGGAGACCTGTAAAGACCCCGTTACAGTAGTCAAGTCTACTGAAGATGAAAGCATGGACAAGTTTTCCAAATCCTGTTGACACATAAGTCCTTTAACCCTTGATATATTCTTAAGGTGATAGTAGGCTGACTTTGTAATTGTCTTAATGTGGCTGTTAAAGTTCAGGTCTGAGTCCATGACTACACCAAAATTTCTGGCTTTGTCTGTTGTTTTTAACATTGTTGTTTGAAGCTGAGCGCAGACTTTTAATCGTTCCTCTTTTGCTCCAAAAACAACCACCTCAGTTTTTCCTTCATTTAATTTCAGAAAATTCTGGCACATCCAGTTGTTAATTTGTACAATGCACTTAGTCAGTTAAGTATAATTTGTAATAACTTTGGTTATCCCAATTTATTACAGGTGTCTAGCAATCATGGGGAAATGTGATAAGTTGTTTGTGATGTTGCCCAACAGTTTATGAGCTCCAAATAATGGATTTCAAAATACGTTTTTTAGTTTATAAATCACAAAACGGTTTAGGTCCAAAACACCTTTCTGATCTGCTGCTACACTATGACCCCCTATGACCTCCTACATCACTATCAATGGTGTTGTTCTACAGCTGACCCTGTGTCCTGGTAAGATGTGAGGAAAATTTGCCTACTTTGACTTACAGTCGAGAGTCATCATGAATTTGTTTTAAAACATGCAAAACACCTGCTGCTTCCATCTTTCACTCTGACACATGGAAAAGCATGTGAAAAACATGCAAAAGCATTGTTATATTTGGCCCTAGACCCAGTGAAGGGCAGTCTGTTTGTTAGGAGATGCAAGAGAAGGACGATCACAAACCAACACTGCTGATAAGGTGGGTGTTCATTAATAACTTAATGATTTTCAGTTCTTTTTTATTTGAAATGGCTCTTGGGATGGCATTGTCAATTGGTTAGTCTACCAATTTGGCCCCGACTGAAATATCTCAACTATTAGATCATGTGTCATAAAATGGTTTACTAACATTCATGGTCCAACTATTGGACGTACTGTCGCCAAATTCTTTTTTCCCTCAGGACAATTTGTAATAATTGTGGTTATCCCAATTTATTACAGGGGTCTAGCAATCATGGGAAAATGATCAGTTGTTTGTGATGTTGCCCAACAGTTTATGAGCTCCAATGTAGCTGCCAAAAAAGGCATTTAGTCATTGGTTTTGTTTGATCGCAAATTTTCAAAGGTTGTTTTACAGCAGTTCCCTTTCTTCTTCTTATTCTCAGGCTTCCATCTATATACTGTGGGGTTCGAAAGTTTGGGCACCCCAGGTAAAAATTTGTATTAATGTGCATTAGACATTCGAATTATATGTCACAAAAAGGTAGATTTTATTTCCATCATTTACACTTTCAAAATAACAGAAAACAAAAAAATGGGGTCTGCAAAAGTTTGGGCACACTGCAGAGTTAATACCTTGTACTGCCCCCTTTGGTAAGTCTCACAGCTTGTAATAGCTTCTTGTAGCCCGCCAAGAGTCTTTAATCCTTGTTTAAAGTGTCTTGCCCATTCTTCCTTCCAAAAGTCTCCCACTTCTTTGAGATATCTGGGCTGTCTGTCACACACTGCTCTTTTACAGTCTATCCATAGATTTTCAATTATGTTGAGGTCAGGAGATTGTGAAGGCCATGGCAAAACCTTCAGTTTACACCTCTTGATGTAATCCACCATGGATTTTACGGTATGTTTAGGATCATTATCCATTTGTAGAAGCCATCCTCTCTTGATTTCAGCTTTTTCACAGCAAAGAACGTTACTTGTGTTCCATAAAACATCCATGCATCCAAGTTATTTTGGGGCAATGTTGTTGTAAGAAATATTTCTGATATAAAAGACTATGGGTAACACTTTATTTACAGGGGTGGGCAGAAGACTGGCATGACACCATCATTATTTTGACATGACCCCTGTCATGAACATAAAGGAGTCATTGAGTGTCATGAATTGTTGTCATTTGGTAAATGTGGATACTTTTAATGCAAAGTTAGCATTCTGACCCTGCTAGGGCTTAGTGGGCCTTATGCAAAAACATTTTTCCATTCTTATCCTGAATCTCACTTTCTTCTGTGAGGTTTCCTCCTACAAGTCTGATTCACTTACCCTTCTTCACTAACCTTTCGTCAATTTCATCCTAATAAAATACCATCAATGCACATTTGTGAGACGTCATCATCATCATGAGAATAATCATAGTCTGCATATTACCATATATTGCTATTTGTTCTGCTGTGTATGTGGGCAAGTTTCATTCACAAACACAAACATGTTACCCGACCCAGGACCCACCAACTACAGCTGTTTTTTAGCTCAGCTTAAAAACTAATTGAACAATACTATTGTTATTCTGCAATGCTAAACAAAAACAACAACCACTGCCAACACTGCATGTAATCATTAGCATAATCAACGTATTTGAGGGTACATGTTCTGCTGTTTGTGGATGAGTTTCATTCACAAACATGTTACCCGAGGGAAAAAAATAATTTCTTACTTTTTGGGATGACTCCTGCAAGTAAATTGAAATTTCCAGCATCCGTTTTAGCAAGAAAACATACAGTATAAAGATAACAAAATTACAATAATAATAATAATAATATTAATAACAATAACAATAAGAAGATTTGTCAATAAAAAGACATTAACCATATATTATCAGTCAAAAGTGTGTTAAAGTGACAAATGTAAGTCTAGGTGTGTATGTATGTATGTATGTATGTATGTATGTATGTATGTATTGTCCTCTCTGTCCTATTTCCTCCTCCCCCCAAGTGAGGAGTTGTATAGTCTGATGGCATGAGGGACAAAGAAGTTCTTAAGTCTGCTGGTTCGACACTTGGGAAGGAGCAGCCTTCCACTGAAAAGGCTCCTTTGGGTGCTGATGACGGGGTGCAGGGGGGGGCATTGTCATTAATGTCCAGCCGTTTGTCCAATGTCCTCCTTTCTGCCACCGTCACCAGTTAGTCCAGCATCATGCCGACCACAGAGCCGGCCCGCCTGATCAGTTTATCCAGCCTGTGGGTGTCCTTCTTGGATATGCTGCACCCCCAGCACACCACAGTGTAGGAGAGCACACCACAGTGTAGAAGAAGACACTGGTGACCATAGACTGATAAAACATCCACAGCAGTTTGCTGCAAATGTTAAAGGACCTTAGTTTCCTCAGGGAGTACAGCCTGCTCTGTGTCTTCCTGTAGGTGGCTGCTGTGTGTTGTCCAGTCCAGTTTGTTGTCCAGCCACAGCCCGAGGTATTTGTATTATTGAACTGCCTCCACCTCAACTCCTTCTAGCAGACTGGTTGCGGTCTTGGTCTGGATCTCAAAAAGTCAATGACAAGCTCCTTCGTCTTAGAGGTGTTGAGCTGTAGGCAGTTAGTGCGACACCAGAGAGCAAAGTCCCCCACCAGACTCCGATACTCCTCCTCCCTGTCACCCCTGATACACCCAACAATGGCTGTGTCATCGGCGTACTTCTGTATGTGACACAGCTTTGAGTTGTAACAGTCCGAGGTGTACAGGGTGAAGAGAAGAGGGGCCAGCACTGTGCCCTGGTGGGCTCCAGTGCTGCTGTCCACAGTGTCAGACATGATGTCCTTCAGCCTGACGTATTGTGGCCTGTCAGTGAGGTAGTCTCTGATCCAGTCTACTAGATAGGGGTCCACTCCCATCCAAAAACCTAAAACATCCCATATATGATTATTGTGACAGAGACTGGGACTCCAGGTTAAAAAGACTCACACTGAAAAGCAAGAAATGAATTCAGTTGTGATTCTGTGAGAATTCACAGATCCAGTTTCTCTTTTTTAATCTTTCCCTTCACATTTAAAGGAACCTAAAATAAGGATAAGTGTAACGTGCTGTAGCCTACTGTGTAGTCCCATCCAATTAGATTGAATTTGGTATTGATGACGCAAACAATAATAATGGTAACTCCAGTGAAGTTATTGTAAACTTGTTAGTGAGAACTAGATTAGGACTGGATTTAAAGCTGATTCTGGTTTCCAACTTGGCCCCAGGTGTGTCTGTTAAAACACGGACGGAGACAACTTCTCTCTGTTGGTGATTTATTACAATCAAACATCAGGATAAACATGGGCTTGGGTAGCTCTGCTATGGCTGTGTGTGTGTGTGTGTGTGCGGCTCTGCAAAGAAATAAATAACATTGTAAAAACTGCCATACACAATGCATAGGAATCATGTAAATGCTAGTGTAACCAGGACCAATAGAGCGCTATGCCAAACTTTAGCAATTTAACCATTGACAACGCCATCTTGGGACTTTCACCCAAAGAGTTTAAAATATGATTTTAGTTGTTACCAATCCCAGGGACTCCCACTACACAGGCAAGCACACATAAAAGATCAGAGACGCGGTTGTTTGAAGCTACAAAAAATAATTTATTACAACCTCAAAAAAAACACTTCAACATAACTATAAAAGAACAGTCAGTTAGCAACAAAACTAATGCAATAAAGTAACAGGACAACCAAATATCCAAGGCACAGGAGGAGTGACATTTGTTATAGTTAAGTTTTAAAGAAATTGTAAGAAACTATTTAAAACTGGTTGCAACAGTCCTCATAGATGGATCTTATTACAAGATTAAGACAGCAAGGAAAACACCACATGCAAATATCAAAACCCTAAAACCATGCAATATACTAATAAAACAAGCTAGTTATATGTCACCACGTATAAACCACTAACTTAAGCAACCACTGTTTCTAAAACACTCTGGCCTGATTAAAAGTCACTAGAACAAAGACACCCTAGCCCAGGACAAACTTCCCTCCATACATAAACACAATCATTAACAATAAAACAACTTCCAGTACGAGTAACCTACAAGTTGGAACACGCGAGTAAACAATCTAGTCTAGGCAAAACAGCAGCGGCGCTATGACTTGGCTGTATTCAAGTTCAAGGTCAAGAATCGTTATTATCCCGGGGGGGGGGGGGGGGGCAATTTATTGTGCAGCAGCATGTACATAAATACACACAGGTTATACAAGACAACAGCCATACATCAGCCAAGAAGCCTTTAGCAGCTGGGACAAAGAGTTTTTGTGTCTGTTTGTCCTCCATTTAGGCTTTAGACTGAATCTGCGGCAAAAAAAATGAAACAGCTGTTCAGGGGGGGATTAGGGTCGGCCAGGACTGACTGGGCCTTCTTCAGGGACCTTGTCTCATAGACAGAGTTTAAGTCAGTCAGAGGGTTGTGGGACATCTTGCCACACACCTAACTTTATATTGCAGCCTGTTCTTGTTTTTAAGCGTGAGGGACCTAAACCAACTCACAAAGGCAAAACAAAGAATAGATTCAATAAAACAACAATAAAACATCCTCATAAAAGTCTTATCGACATTAAAATTGCTAAGTTTACGATAAAAAAACATGTGTTGATGTGATTTCTTACAGACAGCGTCAACTTGTGGCTCGAAGGTGAGTTTGTCATTGATTATAATACCCAGGTATTTCTATTGCTTCACCACTTCTATAGCTTGATCATTAATGAGAGTAGAAGAGAGGGTGGGGGGGGTTCTCTCTGAAATTGATTAGCATTTCTTTAGTTTTTGCCACGTTAATGTTAGTAAAAATCGACTTGCACCACTCTGTAAAAATGTATGTATGGACAAAAAGAAACAACAGTTAGTGTATATCACTGTCTGGCAAAACATGCAGCACAACATGCCAAACAACGTACCTTGGCTGTACCATCCATTATAAACCCACCATTAATTACATTTTCTTAATGCAGTGTAACTACTTCATCATGTAAACAATGCAGCTAAAATACAAACGTTACCTGGGGGGGGGTTCAACAATCACCATTATGAATCAACAGCCAGGTGTGACCTGGTGTGGTGAAGATATAAAAGTGTGGCTGGCTGGGTTATCTTTGGACAGGTCTGCCCTGATCAGCTGTATAAACAACGTGATCCTGACTGTCCTAACATCGGTTCGACGCAGATACAATATCTGACAGCTCCACAATACCACTGAAGAAATTGAAGATGGACGATAGCAAGGTAAGAAATCAAGCCTAACCGTACATCCGCTACATTTTCAGGACTTGAGAGAAGAGGAAGACTAAACACAGGGAAGCTGAAGAGCTTGTACAGTAGAATAAACAGTGAAGGAGTGTGAACTTACACAGTCACTAAGTCAACATTGATTATGTCTACAGCAAGAGATGATGAGACGTTGAGGCACGGACAATAAAGATGAGGAAGATTGCAGTATGAAAAAATGTGAAAAAATACCTTTTTACTGGTAAACCTTTGGGTAAATGGACTCTATCCCAGTTTAGTTTTTTACCTTGTGCTAATTGATCCATCAGCATGGTATTCCTTTGTAGCTTTGAATTCTTGTTTGGGCTCATTGGGCCTCATGCAAGAACATTTTCCTATTCTTATTCTCTAGCTAGCTCCCGCTACCCCCAGAGACTGGAGCCGGGTTTACTGAGTAGTTACTCTGCTGTAAAATTGGAAACCAGCATTAGCTTAAAATCCCAGTCCTAATTAGTCCTCACTAACAAGTTTACAATCATTTCACTGGAGTTACCATTATTATTGTTTGCGTCATCAATACCGAATTCCATCTAATTGGATGGGACTATACTGTAGGCTACGTACGTTACGCTTGACGCACCTCTACAAGCTACTCGACAAATTCGGAGGCATTCTGCATTTATTAGCGGCAAATCACTGCAGCTTGATGGCGCTAATGTTAGCACATAGTAGTATGGATGGCAACATGAAGGAAAATGAATACAGATCCCAGAGATTCAGCAGACAAGCAGCAAGACATTCCCATCATCCTTGTTCTTATCTGAGAGAGATGTTTGAGACAGTAGGCATCAAGAAGGACTCCTGGCCATGTGCTGGGGAACTTCTCCGTTAATGTCTGTTAGTCATTCATATTTAATCCTTTATTTTCTTTCCAGAAGCCATATCTGAGCATACACACATACATGTAGATTCCTTTAAATGTGAGGGGAAGATTAAAAGAGAAACTGGATCTGGGAATTCTCACAGAATCACAACTGAATTAATATCTTGCTTCTCAGTGTGAATCTTATTACCTGGAGTCCCTTCTCTTTCACAATAATCACATACGGGATGTTTTAAATCTGTTGGCAGACATCCATTTAAATGTAGTCAAAGGCATACAAAGAGCCTTTTCTCCATGTCCCTGACTTTTCTCAGCTGTACTCTAAAAAATGGCTGTCATTCATAATGCCTGTACTTTGTTACTTTTACATGAGCAAGTAGTTAAATCAGTACTTCTACTTTATTTTTAAAGACAAGTATCTGTACTTCTACTTGAGTACGGGAAGTTAGTACTTTTGCCATCTCTGTCTGTGTGTTCCGTCAGGTGTTTAACGATCCCATCCACGGGACGGTGAAATTAGACCCACTTCTTATCAAAATCATCGACACACCTCAGTTCCAGAGACTGCGAAACATCAAGCAGCTTGGAGGGGGCTACTTTGTTTACCCTGGAGCCTCCCACAACCGCTTTGAACACTCCATCGGGTACGTTCGGGTGTTGTCAGATAAACAGTTTTGTGTCTTAAGCAAATCACAATCCAAATTAATTTAAGACTAGTTTGCAGCAAAGCACCATTAACATCAATACAACCACAGTTAACACGTTGCATACATCAGTACAGGTATAAAAGATAGGATATATCTCCAATCTTTCAGCAGAATCCTTGTGTGGTAAACGTTTCATGAGTTTTTAATTGTTGTGTATTGTGTGTATTGATAAAGGGTGGCGCACTTGGCAGGTCAACTTGTGGAAGCTCTGCGTGCAAGGCAGCCGGAACTCAACATCGATGACAGAGACGTCCTTTGCGTGAAGATTGCTGGTCTCTGCCATGACCTGGGTGAGTGATACACATCTTTTCACTATAACACGCCATATGTTTTAAATGGTTATTACTGGGTGTGATTAAGAATGGAAATGTTTAGTTTTCAGCGTTTATCCTGTGTGCACTATCCTATGCCTATGTGTACATGAGTTTTTTTAAAAAACATTTTTGGTAAATTTGTGAGCCGGATGCAACATAACTTCGTTCTGCTGTGCACGTGCCTTGTGAAATAGTATGAATGACAATAAACAACATCTAAAACAACAATCTATATGAAATGAAAGTGAAGCTATGCATGAATTGTCAAAAAAAAACAGTGCTTATCTACAATGATGGTAAGGGTTATGGCAGGCATTAAAGGTGCAGTACGCCATAAATAATTAATTGTAATTATGTTTTGTTTCAATAAAGAATATATATATATATATATATATATTTAAAAAAGAGTACTAATCTAAATGTTATTTTTACCATAACTTCATGAAAATTAGCAAAGATTTTCCTGTCAAAGTGTGTTGAGGATTTAACGACAGCAGTTCATGTTGATAAGATAGAGGTTTCAGAAGCTTGCATTGCAAATATGATACAAATGTTTCATACAATGAACTTTTTCTCCTGGAAAGCATTCATAGTATTGGCACACAAAAAGTGACTTTAGTTCAATCATTCTCTACTAATACAATAGAAACTCAATAGTTTCTTTTAGTGAACAGTCAAGAACTGAGACTCAGTTAGATTCACTAACAACTTCAATTTGATAAAATTTGAAGTTGCAAAAGTAGCGAGCGTGTTATGGAACGACTCAAAGCTGTGACTTTGGCATGACTGCCATTATGTTGTTGTGTTGACGGGATATAATGCTGGATAAAATGTCACTCATCCTGACTTCATCAGATCAACAAATAACATGGAAGAAATTTTGAAAGAAACAAGTCTGTAAGATTTACTAGATCTACACACGGTTCATTTATATTTATTTCTCCATATCTAGGACATGGGCCCTTTTCCCATCTGTATGATCAAATGTTCATACCCAAAGTACCACCAGGTCCACTAGGTGATAAAATGGCAAAGTGGAAGGTAAGAAAAGATTATTATTTATGTTGTGTGATGTGTGATATATTAACCCACCAGCCAGGGCAAAGACATAAACAAAAGGTTTGCGTTTAGCAGTCAAGGTTGCAGCAAAATTAAAGAGCCAAAGTAATGTAGTGCTGGCTTGTTTCTTTGTGAGCTAAAATGAAAAATAAAAAATGATTTATTCTTTAATCAAATTAATCGTTGATCTGTACAAACACATACCTCAGTCCTTGTTTTTTCCATGTTCAGTGAATCTTAGTAGGGTGGGATGTAATAACTGTGTATTAATAGTACAACTTGTAAACTGAACTTGAACATGACCTGAGAACAAGTGGGCACCTTTTGCAATAATCTCAAGTTGCCACTCACTTTTTTGATTTATGTTTTGATAATTTTTTTGCATTACATGGACATTGTCAATTTCTCTTGTAGTAGTAGTAGTAGTTTAATTGACTTTTTTTTAAAGTAGCTTTAGGTTACTAGATCTCTCCCTAGAAATCTCCTTGCTGGAGTTCAACTTTGTCCAGTATGAAGTAATTGGTTTGAAAGTATCTTAGCTTAGCATAAAGACTGGAAGCCAATAGAAACAGCTAGCCTGGCTCTGTCCAATAGTAACAAAACCTGCCTACCAGCTCAGAAATTCAAAATCTGTACTATTATTGTTGTATTTCATGAAATGTAAAACTATTCCTTTAGGAACAATTAGATGTGGCATTCTTGGTATTTTGTGAAATTATTCATGTACAGTGATTCGTAAAATGTAGGTTAACATTAAATGAGTATTCCTGTGTTCATTGTTATATATCTTGGTGTATTATTAGTATTTTGTAGAAACCAAATCTATGGAGGGTTGGTGGTATGTACACTTGTGATAAATATGTTTGGTACCACTAAAACTGCGTGTTCTCACATTGCCTAGAGGGTGTGAACAGCAGCATATTCAGTGTTTAGGCAGAAGTTGGGCTCATGCAGGAGTAGAGAGAGATTCTGGGTCTCTGCTGTTTCTGTGTCAGGTGGTCTGTTTCACTACTCCATCTCAAGTTCACTTTAGGAGAAAAGGCTAAACAGGCAGATTAGCAGAGGATCATAGGAGCGTGGACAAATGATGTCCAAACCAGATGCAACGCTTTTGAAGCCAAACTCTTAATGGAAAAGGGTTGATTAGAGAAGAGGTTTTTGTGTGGTATCAGATGTTGTCTCCCAGTCTGTGTATCCTGTAAAACTTCTTTAAGTCATTGTCTTTAAAGTCTCATGATAATATTAATAATGTGTATCTTGTAGCACGAAGAAGCCTCTGTGGAGATGTTCGATCATCTGCTGGAATCTAATAATCTGAAGCTGGTGGACTATCAGCTGAAGCTGCCCAAGGACTTGGATTTCATCAAAGAGATGATTATTGGACCAAAAGACCCTGAGGGAGGACAGGAGGACCCTAATGCAGTTGAGATCAGTCCTGCCTGTGAATTGAGTGAAATCAGTCAGCATCATCATTATCATTGATTATAATTACATTTTAATGCTAATATCTCCACAGGATCGGAAAGAGAAAAAATCCTTCCTCTATGAAATCGTGGCCAACAAATGGAGCGGCATTGATGTGGACAAGTTTGACTACTTTGCCAGGTGGGGCTTGTTGAACAGAAACTGTAGAGCAAGTCATTGTTTGATGCAGAGTCACTCTGGACTGGGGAATAGACTGAGGAATCAGTTATGTTCCTCCAGGAGTGTTTTGCACAGACTGGGATATTTTTTAAGAATCCTGTAAGGACTTGGATGAAATGACTGATGTTGTTTGCTGTGGCCTTCTGTAGAGATATGTTTATCCCCTGCAAACAGGTAAAGATATACCCTAATAATAAACCATGAATAGGTCCATAATAGATAGTGTACGGAAAAAAGATATGGAACTGCCTCTGATCTACATGTAGCCTCCCAGGAGCTTAAAGTTTAGATATCTAAAGCAAAACAAATATATAAGTCTAAACTTGAAAAAAGTATGGCTGAAAACACACTTGGCTGTCCCTGGTCCTGTATGAAAACCATAGCGGGCATCCATAATCAGATTAAAAATGACCCTGTCAATCTAGAGGGGTTTAAATCTAATGCTGAGCTTGCCAATGCTTTCACCAATTTCTATAACTGGTGTGAACAAGTCTGATTTCAGCCAGGAGTTCCAAGAACGCTAACATAAACTCAAGGATGGCCAGCATTTCAACATCAAATATAAAGACGTTGATAATGTCTTCAGTAGGACAAAGATTAATAAAAGTCATGGACCTGATTACATCTGTGGCCGTTTAATTAAAACACGTACAAGAGAGCTGAGTCGCCTATTCCAATATATTTTTAATATTTCCCAGCTGACACAACACATACCCAAAAATCTGGAAGGATTCTGTAGTGGTGCCGGTCCCTAAATGTTGTAGTTCAAAAACCCTCAATGATTAACAACTTTCTTCACTCTGTCTCTTCTCAGGGACTGCCACCACCTGGGCATGAAGAACAACTTTGACCATCTCCGCTTCATACAGTTTGCCAGAGTGTGTGAGGTGGAAGGGCTGAAACACATCTGCAGTAGAGACAAGGTGCTCACATTATTACTCCTGCTTTTGTTAAATCCAAATTTAAAACAGCATCTATGTATTTTATTTACTTTTATTCTACACCTGTCTTATTCTATTCTAATTTAAATTCTCTTTAATAAAGGCTTTTAATAGTTTTAACTGCTCATTAATGTGGCCGACAGGGGCAAATGCACTGCAACTTAATGAAACACACGCAAATAGACAAAACACAAGCAAATTAAGAAAACTTCTTCATGAATTTGACAACACACGCGCTGCAAATACATAAACGGTGCAAAAAGAAAAGCACACAAACCCCAAAAACAGATGCGATGCAAAATGAAAAGCAGACAATCCCCCCCCCCGCTGCCTTCAGATTACACAACTGAAGGTCTCCAGGCCTCTAGGCGGAGCGCTCAGTGGAACAGCTTAATCTTCGACCCCACGGGGAGAGAGCTCAACCTTTTTATAACCACGAGTTTACAGACACATCTCTGCTGATGGAGTATCACCTGTGACCTGAGCCAACAAAATATTTCTGTTTTTCGGGGTTTGTGGGCTTTTCTTTTAGCATTGTTTGTGTATTTGCGCACGTTTGTGTATTTGGTTGTGTTGTGAGTATTTAAAGTGCATTTTCTAAAAGCTGCACATGTGTTGTCAAACTAATGAAGTTGTTTTCTTATTTTGCTTGTATTTCATTAAGTTGCAGTGTGTTTGTCCCCTGTCAGCCAACATAAATGTTTGTTGGAAAGCACTTGGAATTGTCTTGTTGAAATGTGCTGAATACATAAAGCTGCCTTGCCTTATTAGTTATGACTAAACTATAGGCAATCCTTTGCAGGAGGTGAACAATCTGTATGACATGTTCTACACCAGGAACTGTCTCCACAGAAGAGCCTACCAGCACAGAGTGAACAAGATCATAGAGTATATGTGAGTAGCTAACCTTCTAATGTTGGGCCTCTAACAACATTTAGCTTCTTCTGATGCAGCTTCATCATTCACTCTATTGTGTGGTATGCATAAAAGTGATGATATGTTGGGTATGGTCATCCAGGATTGCAGAGGCCTTTTTAAAAGCAGACAAGCATATCCAGATTATAGGCTCACAAGGCCAGGAGTACACTCTCTCTACAGCCATAGGTGACATGGAGGCCTACACCAAGCTGACAGGTATGTAGATACCACTGTGTTTTAACATAGAAAACAACTGACAGTTTTTGAACTATTCTAATGATTTTGATTGCTTACCTGCACACAAGGAGACCAACTATTGAGGCCACAGTTGCACTATTTTGGCAGAAAGCATACAATAGGCTTAGGATAGGATATTTTATTCAAGTTTTAATCATCTATCTATCTAGAAGATGTGGAAACAGTGTTTCAGTGTGGAGCTAGTTTGTCCTTAAATATAATAAGGAACATTTTGGAAAAGGTAAGGGTATTTTGTAAAGGCTAAATAAAAGACAATCTACAATTGTGTATTTGATTTACCAAATAGTCGCAAAATCCCAAATCAGGCCCAGGATAATAGGCTCCCCCACAACCCCCCCAAACAGAACTTAACACCTGGACAGTTCTCAGAAGGTCATTATTTCACACACCTCCTTTACCCATCCTTTCAGTTACTGTCATCAGGTCGTCACTATGGCGTCCCATTTGCAAGAAGAACATGTGTAAAAACAGCCAAATCGACGTCCACAGCTCCACTCGAGTTCTTCTTGCAATGTTTTTTCTGTTTTGCACGTCTGCACAGTCACTGTTTTTATACTGTTTCTATATGTATCTTTCATGTTCTTATGTTATTTTATGTCATTTGAGCCTGCCCTGTCAAAGAGAAATTTCTGTCACTCTTGACAGACAATAAAGTCAATTATTTATTTGTAAAACACTATGAATGAATTTGTGACCTTTTCTGTGGTTTGTTTTAACTCAGCTGTCTTTCACTCACTTTGTCCTGTAGATCATGTGTTTGAACAAATACTCAACTCTTCCGCTGTGGAGCTGGCTGAGGCAAAGAAGATTCTAGAAAGGATCATCTCTCGAGACCACTACAGGTTTCTGGGTGAAATCAAGCCTAGACAAGTCCCCACCAAGGTATGCATTAATGTCTTTGTGTACCTGTATCAAATCACACGGTGGATTACAGCCTACATCTGGTAAGATGCTTTTTATAGTTGCTGCGTTGTCTGATAAAATTTAAGATGGCTAAGTTGTCCTCTAACTTTGCTGCCACACAGAGTCCCGTCTGTGACTGGGTTACAGACACTGCTGGTTACCCTGCCAGTCAGTGACGGCCCATTTTAATACAGCCAGAGTCACAATGTAGCTGTTGATATTTACATATCTGGGTTCTCATTTATTAAACGGTGCCTAGGATCCTTACTAAAAATGTACGTACGCCCAAAGGCCCAAAGTGGCTTATGCCAAAAAAAGTCTGATTTAAAAAAACATTTGTGTGAACATTTGTAAGCAACGTCGACGTTGCAAATTTGAGATTACCCACAAGTGTGTGCACGTGAATCAGCCTCTTATCCCGCCCTGTACACGCCTATTTTTAACCATAAATAGTCAATGCAAAACACTTCCATTCACCTGTGAATGCTGACAAGCATGTTAATGAGCCACAGTTATTCTTTCATTATGCCGAATCATGACGACTGGGGGAGAAAAAGAAAAAAAACTCTCAGACGCTCGGGAATTGCTGTCAATTATAAACCATGAACTATGACCAAACAAGCCTTAATAATAAAGGTAAAGATTACATTACATTTTATATATATATAAATATACATAAATCACTTAGCTGTCTTCCATTCCCCTCTGGATACAGCCGGTTGCCCCCAGTGTTGCGAGGACCTGTATTTGGACTGGGATGGTTCCGGCCGATTTATCACTCAAAATGCAATTGTAGCAAGTTTCTCACTATCATTAAAGTTATCCAAATTCATAAGTAGAAATAATACATCCAGGTATCAAAAAGCCGGAAACTCGGAAGTTAGACAGAAGTACAAAGAGTCAATGGCTTCGAAGAGGATACACCGTCTGGTCTCTTCTCATTGGTTTAAACTGGCAGCTTAGTCTGTTAATATACAGTCTATGGTTGCAAGAAACTGTTAATATACAGCCTATGGAGGCAAGTAGCCGTTAATATACAGTCTATATATGCTAAGGTGACCAGATTTCTCAGACAAAATCCGGGGACATTTTCAGCTCAGAAGCGTATTTACCTCCAAAACACGACATGTTTTTATTTTTGTAAAACTTAAAACGGGGACACTAGACCTAGAGCTGTCCTTATTAGGGGCTCCAGTCGGCAGAAACAAGCTACAGTGTAAGTTAATAGGATAATTGTCCAGCTTGTATTTACGTTGATAAAAGTGCTCGTTTAGCTGCTAACAGACTCACATTAATATTCTAAGTGTCTGACAACATTATGGAAAGGATTTCTAAGGAGGTCGACCTTTCTGTTAAAGATTAAGATCTTTTTTTAAACATAAAAGTCTGCGAAATTGCGTTCGCTAAACGCACCAGACTCATGTAAATAATCAGTGATTTTAGCATCGTAAAACACAGCTTCTAAAACGTCTCTGAGCTCTGAGCAGCGCTGGCTCTGGCTGCTGGAGCCTGCGTGGGTTAGGTGTGCGATTATCGGCTCGTTTTGTCAGTTTTTTTTTTC
>NW_022603123.1:0-47365 GCF_008692095.1 Etheostoma spectabile
GAAGGACAAGACAATTTCATGGTAAGTATTTCCAGGTAATCTCTGCACCTCTAATCTCTGCACCTCTGTTATTCTAATATTACCATGTAATAAAATTGAAACAGGCAGTTTTGCATTTCCATCACTGATTCTTGGATGTTTGACAGTAACTACCAGAAGCATTTCCAGGTAATCACTACACCTCTGTTTTTTATTATTACCATGTAAATAAATAGAAACAGGCAGTTTTGCATTTGCACACTGCCTTCTAAACTCTAACCATGCGCCATTTCTTGCCTAAAACAATATAACCAACAATATGTTAAATTAAATTGATAGATGTACCTCGATGATGGTCTAATGGCTAGGATTGCGCCATCACCGCCGTGGCCCGGGTTCATTCCCAGTCAGAGAATGGTCAGGACTTGACAGATACAGATTTAAAAGAGTACGTTTTTGGTTGATTTGTCAAATTCTTCCTCATTAGTTTAACGTTTTAAAGAGTACCATTTCCTTTAAAGCATGACCCCGACAGTGGATGTATCCTTTTGTCATCATTGATGGATCATAAACACTTCATCTGCCTCCATCTCAATAACAATTCTTTTCATTTTTTCAAGCAGTAACTAAACCCCTAACCAACAGTTTTAACTGAAAACCAAGTATGTGAGTGTCAAGTAATGTTATTGTTGGATTCAGGTCCAAATTTTGACATTTTAGCGCAATGCAAAGGTGCATAACAGATTTTTTTCTACATACCTGGGGCGATGCAAAGCAGGGGTGGCCAACTAGTCAAGGAACAGCAAGAGACTTGGTATTTAAGAATACAAACTGATATGTGACAGATGTGTAATCTGTCATGTCCTGCCTTCTGAAGCTCTAGCCAGGCGCCACTCCTCGCCTAAAACAATGAGTCATTCCAGAAGGTGAAAAGAAAACTCACATCTACAAAGATAAATTTGAAAGATGTGACTCCTGATGGTCTAGTGGCTAGGATTCGGCGCTCTCACCGCCGCGGCCCGGGTTCGATTCCCGGTCAGGGAAGGGTCAGGAATTGAGAGACTCAGGTGTGATGTTTGAAAGAATAAGGACTTGATTTTCATCTGTCAAATTTCCTCATTAGTTTAAATGAACTGACAACATCAGTTATATGACTTACAGTTCTCAAAGACGCACACAATCTCAACTGGTTGTCCTTTAGACACTAGTCTCTTTTTCTTTTCTCTCACTTTTTGTCTCAGTCTGGCCTTATGTGTTGCTTGTATTAGATCAAGTGACCTGCATACCAATGACCGTAAAGATTAATATGTACAGTACATGGTTTTCAGAAATGTACCTTTAGATAAAGGTAAGGCCACTTGGGTTATCTTAGGGCTGCTATATTTATCTGCAGAATGATAAACCCAGAGTAGGCTTACTCCAGGTTATTTAAGCATCAAACGTCCCTGGGTGGACTTGAACCACCATCCTTTCGGTTTAACAGCCGACTGCGCTGACCTATTGCGTCAACAGAGACTGCGCTGTCTGTGTTTTATAAGTGGGAACTCGATTTTTAAGCCACAAGCATTTGCTTTATGCTTTTGAGGTTGAGCTGCACATGTATGCTTATCAGGCTATTTTCCTGTTACTCAGAAATTGGGGGAAGCTGACTCATGCGGAAATGTAGAAGCTGGACGTGCATTGTACTGTTCTTACATGTCAACTAGATTCTGACTTTGAATTCAAATAATTGGCATCCAAGAAAAATTTGGGAAACTGATGATGTATCAGTCATTGTGCTGGTGGTTTCTTGGTCACAGCAACAAGCTTGATCATACAGTACACGCCAGGTATCACAAAAATGTTGGGGGGGGCTTGTGTATTTGCTTGGAGTACATCAAGTGACCTGCATACCAGAATCAGAATCAGAATCAGAATCAGCTTTATTGCGCCAGGTATGAGGAACACATACGAGGATTTTTCTTTGGAGCATTGTTGCTCACACTGTGCTTAACACAAACACACAAACAACCGAAACAAAAAAATATACACACTAGTCTATACACACAATATTACAATACTCTAAACAGAACAATACAGAGGCCGTCAGAGATGCAAAAGTACTCACTGCCCGTGCTCAAGTAGAAGAACAGATAATTGTGTTAACAAATACTCTGGTAAAAGTAGAAGTACTGATTAATTCATACTATGTTGTTTTTACACTTTTGTTTTTGTACAGACTTAACAACTTTTAAGGCTATTGTCACCGTTTGACAGAGCCTGCTCCCAGTCTCTATGCTAAGCTAAACTTGCTGTGGCTGTAGCCCTATTTTTATCATTATCATTACTTTAATCCTGGTTTTAAGTACATCATGTTTGGTGCAGCCCAAGTTAACTTTAGCATTGTATATTAACGTTGTCCCCATCTCAAAATTAAGTTTTCCAATGGGTATTTGTTCCAGTATGGGATGTAGGCCATCACTTGTGCCAGAGTCTCGGCCCGGCAGAACATCGGCATGAGGTGGAACAACGTACGCAACTCTGCAGGTAAAAGATAACATGAAACCTTGATAATGCAGGGGGGCGATAGAGAGATCTAATAAACCAGGCGCTTAACTGAATAAATGATCAAA
This sequence comes from Etheostoma spectabile, assembly GCF_008692095.1. Lineage (NCBI taxonomy): Eukaryota > Metazoa > Chordata > Actinopteri > Perciformes > Percidae > Etheostoma > Etheostoma spectabile. The sequence continues at coordinate 2,592 of NW_022603123.1, forward strand.
GCAAGATCTCATGTGGGAAGGATTGCGAGGAGGAGGGATGGTTTTTGAGGGGGGGTTGTTGGAGAGAGAGTTGGGTGTTGTATCGTGTCCATCAGTTCTCTTCTGTCATTAGACTCTTCTATTGGGTGGACAAGTCACCTGTGTCCAAGAAGGAGGGGGCGGTGGTTAGAACATTGCTGCCACTGAACACTGGGCTCTGACTAGTTGAAGAGCCATTATGCCTATTATTTAACGTCAGGACAAGAGCTCAGTGCACACACTATAGGCTCTCCATGCCTCTGTCACTAGGTGCCAGTTCTATGGAAAGTCTACACTCACCGGCCACTTTATTAGGTACCCCATGCTAGTAATGGGTTGGACCCCCTTTTGCCTTCAGAACTGCCTCAATTCTTCGTGGCATAGATTCAACAAGGTGCGGAAGCATTCCTCAGGGAGTTTTGGTCCATATTGACATGATGGCATCACACAGTGCCGCAGATTGTCGGCTGCACATCCATGATGCGAATCTCCCGTATCACCACATCCAAAGATGCTCTATTGGATTGAGATCTGGTGACTGTGGAGGCCATTTGAGTACAGCGAACTCATTGTCATGTTCAAGAAACCGTCTGTGATGATTCCAGCTTATGACAGGCACATTATCCTGCTGAAGGTAGCCATCAGAAGTTGGGTACATATGGTCGTAAAAGGGATGGACATGTCAGCAACAATACTCAGGTAGGCTGTGGCGTTGCAAACGATGCTCAATTGGTACCAAGGGCCCAAAGAGTGCCAAGAAAATATTCCCCACACCATGACACCACACCACCACCAGCTGAACCGTTGATACAAGCAGGTGGATCCATGCTTTCATGTTGTAGACGCCAAATTCTGACCCTACCATCCGACTGTCGCAGCAGAAATCGAGACTCATCAGACCAGGCAACGTTTTTCCAATCTTCTATTGTCCAATTTCGATGAGCTTGTGCAAATTGGAGTCTCAGTTTCCTGTTCTTAGCTGAAAGGAGTGGCACCCGATGTGGTCTTCTGCTGCTGTAGCCCATCTGCCTCAAAGTTCGACGTACTGTGCTTCAGAGATGCTCTTCTGCCCACCTTGGTTGTAACGGGTGGTTATTTGAGTCACTGTTGCCCTTCTATCAGCTCGAACCAGTCTGGCCATTCTCCTCTGACCTCTGGCATCAACAAGGCATTTCCGCCCACAGAACTGCCGCTCACTGGATGTTTTTTCTTTTTCGGACCATTCTCTGTAAACCCTAGAGATGGTTGTGCGTGAAAATCCCAGTAGATTAGCAGTTTCTGAAATACTCAGACCAGCCCTTCTGGCACCAACATCATGCCACGTTCAAAGTCACTCAAATCACCTTTCTCCCCTAATGATGCTCGGTTTGAACTGCAGGAGATTCTCTTGACCATGTCTACATGCCTAAATGCATTGATTGCCGCCATGTGATGGCTGCTTAGAAATTAAGTGTTACGAGCAGTTGGACAGGTGTACCTAATAAATGGCCGTGTGTGTATTCTTCTTTGCTGATCATAACTCTCGCTGCAGCACGTGAATGTTATATCTTGGGTTGTAAATGCCAATTACACATTATGTTTTTCCTTTCCTTTTCCTTTCCTTTGAGTCACCTTTTCCCACTCATCTATGCTCTTCTTCCTCCTTGTCTTCATTACAGGGGACTGCAGGTGCCCAGATGCTTAGCTGGGCTGCATCATGGAAGACACAGGGTAAAAATTCACATCATAGCACACTGATGGAACAACAAAAACAAAACACAACAGACCTGCAAAAGTAATCTCTTCTCTGTTTGTTGACAAAATTAAACAGCAAGACTGTTTTCTTGTCGCTGCAATTTGTTCTGTTCATTTTACTTAATTAGACAATTAAACACCGGTAACAGAGGGATGCTTTGACTTTTACTCACAATCTCAATCACAGCTTGCATTTGATGCGTTGAAACATCAGACACCAGCATGCCCACCACCTTGAAAGAATTACAAAATTAATAATAAAAGTATTACTACACAGAATGTGATTTTTTAATGTGATTTGGCTCTCCTAAACAGAGGGAACCATACAGATTGAATTATTCATATGAGTAATATCCTACTACAGATGGTAACATTTATGTCAGATTGCAAAGTGGTGGCACAGACACCCACGTTCCTTACTGGCAGAAAAGTATTGAGCCGTTTTTAATTTTTTTGTCATGTCCTGGTCTCGATCTGTGTGTGTGTGCGTGCGCGCACACACGCGTGCGTGTGCGAATGCAGATACTATCTACCCAGAAAGTTTTCTCGCTGCAGCGTTGATGAGTACATCCAGTTCTTGCTCCAGGGGGGCGGGAGCTGCCTCTTCAATAAGCCGAACAAGGTGAGGGCCATGTGGGGCCTCTGAGCATCATTTATAGACTAATTAATTATTCTCGAGTCAAATTTTTATTGGAAAACACATACTAACATGAACATAGAAGGGCCATGTCGGGCCTCTGAGCATCACTTATAGACCAAGTAATTATTCTCAAGTCAATCTTTTTATTGGAAAACACATACTTACATGACCATAGAATGTTTTTAGTTTTCTCCTTTTAAGTAATGCATATTAGTATCTCCATACTTCCAGCCAACAATCTCCTATATTACTGACACATTTCATCTCTCCTCCATCTGTACAGGCTTGGCAATATACTTAAAATATAAAAGTAAAAGTAGCCTTATGAATGACAAAGCTCCCTGGACCAGACACATGTTACTAGAGAGCACACTGAGAAACTACAGTGGACATGGAGAAAAGACTCTTTATTCTTTATTCTTTATTCTTTATATGCCATTGCCTACATTTTAAATGTCCGTCTGCCAATAGGCTAAAACATATATAAAGATATAGCCTATTTATATTGACAGAGACTGGGACTCCAGGTTAATAAGATTCTGACCGAGTAGCAAGATATGAATTCAAGTGTGATTTTGTGAGAAGTCTGTGTATGTTCCAATTTAATTAGATTACTTTTTTTTTTAAATAATGGTAACTCCAGGGAAATTATTTGAAATTTAGTGAGGACTAGATTAGAACTGGATTTAAAGCTGATTGTGTTTCCAACTGAGCCCAGGTGTGTCTGTTAAACACAGATGGAGACAACTTCTCTCTGTTGATTTATTACAAATCAATCATCAGTATAAACATGGGGGGGGGCAGCTCTGCTATGAATGTGTGTGTGTAATAAATTAAATTAACAACATTGTAAAGGCTACCATACACAATGTATAGGAATCATATAAGCTGGTAAATAATAACATAAACCAACTACTAATTACATTATCTTAATGAGCAAGGACGTTAAACAATCGCCATTATATCCAATCAACAGCCAGGTGTAACCTAGCCAACAGTAGAAGAACGTAACAAGCTAACTTTTAAATGTACCAGAACTACAGACCAATACAACAACAGGCTTACATGAACTGACAACATCAGTTCTATGACTTACAGTTCTCAAAGACGCACACAATCTCAATTGGTTATCCTCCAGACAGCTAGTCTCTTTTTCTTTTCTCTCAATTTTTGTCTCTGTCTGTCCTTATGTATTTGCTTGTATTACATCAAGTGACCTGCATACCAATGACTGTAAAGATTAATATGTACATGGTTTCCAGAACTGTATCTTCTGATAGACCTAAGGCCACTTGGGTTATCTTCAGGCTGCTCTATGGTCTTCTGCAGAAGGATAAATCCCAGAGTTGGCTCACTCCAGGTTATTTAAGCAACAAACGTCCCTGGGTGGACTTGAACCACCATCCTTTCAGTTAACAGCCGACTGCGCTGACCTATTGCGCCACAGAGACTGCATATATCTGATGTTTTTTTTTTATTTCTGATTCTGATGTAGAGATGGACAAACGACTCAAAAGCATAATACTTCTTGCCGTGACATAACAAGAAACAGTAAAAAAAAGAGGTCGGCGAGATAGAGTTCAAACCCTTTTTCAGGACACCCAAACTTTGTCTCTCAATATGGCAGGAATTCTATGCATCCAGGGCAAATGTTTTACCATTTCATCCACTACGGGCCCCTAAGGAACTTTACATGTGTTGACAATAAAGATGCTCACAAAACGCTGCACTTGGAATTGCGTTTCTCATGCACATTCATGTCCTCTTAAATACAAAGAACTGCTAAGTTCTTTATTCCAATATCAACTCTTAGACATAAGTTCCAAATGAAACACTAGTTGTCAGAAGTGGGATTGAACCCACACCTCCAGTGGAGACTGCGACCTGAACGCAGCGCCTTGGACCGCTCGGCCATCCTGACTGATCCAACAGATCTTCAGTAGGACCTGTCTCGAAAATTATTATATAGTAAATTAAACATGTCATGATATAGCAGGTCTCAGTCATGAGAACCTGCTATATCATGACATGCTGACGGGGCGCTACCTATACCATCCAAAGACTGAGACTGCAGCAATATGTTCAATGCCCGTATATGTTTAATGTATTCATATTTTCGTTATTTTCACAATGTTTATTCTTCTCATCGGTAGGGTTGCATTTTTCTTAGGCGGCATATTCCCCTGGGCCTGGTGGTATCTGGCTGCACCAGAGCACCTGGGATGTCAGGCTTTAAATCCCCACCTCTGAAAAGTGCCGCTTCTTAGCCGGATTATGTCTGGCCATGTCATAAATAATAGAGGCGAGGCCTCAAAACTGAGAATATATTGGGCGTGATATTTAAATTACAATTGTTTCTAGCCGCTGCATTTATCAGTACGATCATTCTTACGCTCTGATTGGTGTGATACGAACTTTCATGAATCTCACGTGAAGACTGTCGTACGTTAGGTTAATAATGAGGGCCATAGCTCTAAGGATGTGCTTCAATACATAACTGAAGTGGACACACTAATGAGTAGCACAATGGTGCAATCTGTTTACCTTGTCATAAGCTAAAGCCTTTTCCCAAGCTAAAAGAAAACAAGGCGCTCTTCTGCAAAAGCACAGCTGGGAGTGCTTGAGAGTCCTTTGAGGTGCAGCGTGATTTTAGGCTGAGATACTTCGGTGTGTTAAGGTGTGAGCCCAAATAGTCGTCGAACGACAAAGACAAGACAGCGATCAGTGATAGAACCGGGGTATTGATGTCCCATCCATGCAACCGATGGTGCATGCAACCGAAAACCAACAAAAAATTACAAGATCCTGACAGGGTACTGGATGTTTTTAATCTGCCAGAACATGACTTGCCACTTTTCATGGGCTGGCAACAACTTTTCCAGCAGCTATATCATGATTCATCTCACCATGGAAATCAGAGTTAGCAGAGGATGGTTTCAATCCATCAACCTCTGGGTCAGAGGCCCTGGACGCTTCTATTGTGCCAATCTGCTGAAATTCACCCCGGATGGGACTTGAACCCCCAATCCCTGGCTTAGGAGGCCAGTGCCTTATCCATTAGGCCACTGGGGCTTCACATCCGCAAAGCTCACCAGTTCAGGAGAAATACATATACAGTTCAGGAGACGTAATGAAACAGTAACCTTGACCTTTGACCTCCAAAATCGAAAATCAGTTCATCCGCGACTCCTAGTGGTTATGTATGCCAAATTTAAAGTGCTTCCCTCTAGGCGTCCAGAGATATTGCATTCTCAAGAATTGGCTGGACAGACATGAGGGCAGAGTCACCTTGACATTGAACCTTTGACCTCCAAAATCTCATCAATTGATTTCCGAGTTCAGATGAATGTTTTTGCAAACTTTGAAGAAACACAAACATGGGCGTTGTGATAAGATGGTGCTGTCTATCGTTGTTTCTGAGATAAACAATACCTTCTAAAGTTGAATAGCTATTGCGTACCCAGTAATATTAGAGAAGAGCTCTCGTTGGCACTGCAGGCGGACAATTTATTAAATTAAGTTACTTTACACTTTAAACTGTTACATCTCCTCTGAATCACCATCTGCAAATTTCCAAGCCTCGTTGGCATGCCAACCACCATCTATAGCAGGTAAATCACTGGTTAGCTATGCATGAGTACCTCATATCTTTTACCAGGTTCAAGTGGTTAATAGTTATTGTCAAATGAAGCTTCATTAAGCTTTCTGAACAATGGTCTTCATTTTCTGAACGCATTCACTCAGTAGTGTTTTATTATTGGTTGTGCATCTGTGATTGCCCTAGAGGTGCTCTCAGTCCAGCACCTCTCCCGCTCATCTTTGTTAGTTTTACACTGTCCAGCATAAATCACTGACACCATACCTCACACTCATCCATGCATACACCTTGCATACATGTATACAACCTTTGCACACAGTTTTTTGTCTCCCCTTTTCATGGGGTCATGACAAAGCATCTAGGGTCAATTTTAGCCTTTGTGTGAGTACATATGTCTCCACATACATTGTTTTTATTAAGATTGACGACCAAATTGTTGGTTTTTCTGAAATTTTGCGAAGCATTGCAATGCCTTTCATAGCCTCGTTGGCACAGTAGGCAGCGCGTCAGTCTCATAATCTGAAGGTTGTGAGTTCAACCCTCACATGGGGCAGGTGTTTTAAAAAACAAAATAACACTACTGCTGCTAAAAATACAGTGACAGGTGGTTGAACACTGGCACAAGCACATGAATGGAATTTGTCATTCTTTGGTTATTTCTGAGATTGATACAATGAAAGGAATTATTTAAGAGTGGTAGCAAACCAATGAAAAGGGTTATAGAACATATGTGGTATGTCCTTGGACATACTATCTAAGCATGGAGATGAGTACAGAGATCTGGGTGCTAGCAAGATGGATGTAGGTTGCCTATTGTACATTTAGACTTACCAGCAACATTGTTATGATTCAAACCTGCTGGAAAAAAAGCTACAATTCTTTTTAAAGACTTGTGCATGGAACACACATGATATGATAGTGTCCGAATTTGTCCATGTCCATACAAGCATGTCAAATGGACAACTCATCTAGCAGAATGTGCAACTCTGCGCCTGAACAGGGACTTGAACCCTGGACCCTCAGATTAAAAGTCTGATGCTCTACCGACTGAGCTACCCAGGCTTCTAAAACAGAGGACTATGGGAAAAACAATCTCCTGAACTACAAATTAAAGTGCAAGTAAATGAAGCCCAAAAAGCTGTTGCCATGATCACGGTCTTCTGGACAGTAGGAGGGTAGACCATAATTTGCACAATGCCTGAGAACACCAAATGTTTTTGCAGAAACTGGTTGAAAATTGGCTAAATTGGCCAAAACGGTTAAAAAGCTCAAAGTCACAACTCATTATGGCCACTTGCAGATTGTGAAAATCCTGCAAACCTGCATAACATAACTGGCACCACTATGCTACCGCCTGACTTTTGCACTATTACATTGACTGTCGACTGTATGCATAATTGCACATTTTTAACTAAAATTTTGCTGCTCTTATTTTCCTCATTGTATATATCTTCTTATTTTTACTTTCTATATTGTTTACTTGAACGTTATGTTTGTCTGTGGACCAAATTGGTTAAAAATGTCTTGTTGTCACCGTGGGATAGAGGGAAACGTGATTTTGATCTGTTTGTATGTTTTGACATGTGAAGAAATTGACAATAAAGCAGATTTTGACTTTGACTTCAGCTCATCCAGAACTCTGCCAATTTTGCTCAATTTGGCCTTAATTATTTCTGGACATCTGTTCTTTTTAAACAGTCAAAAAGCAGGCCGGTTAGCTCAGATTGTTTGAGTGTGGTGCAAAAAATGCTAAGCACCGGCAGACACTTTAGGGGTACTAAAATCACCTAACCCTACCCCCAAGATCATCTGTATCCACCTTTTGTATGCACAAATCGGCCATTAACGCAAAACAAGTCTCAATCTCTATAGCTTTGCTTTCCATGTCTTTTGTAGCAAGGCCAAAAACATACAGTTGTAAGGTTGTCTGCTCAGTAAGTGCAAATATGAGTCACAGGTAACTGATGTGCCTAGCATTCAATCTATTTCCTTCAACAAAAGCTAACTGGCCACCTAATTAGTCTGCCTTTCTTACAAATGTTACCTCGCTCCTGAATTTCAGATAAACCGTGGCAATTCAGATTTGGAAATATTACTTTTTTTTTTTAACCATGTGGCCTAATGGACAAGGCGTCTGACTTCGGATCAGAAGATTCAAGGGTCAAGTCCCTTCGTGTTTAGAAACTCCTGTCTACCTCCAGAAACAGAATGGGAGCATGTAGCATCTTGGTTTGGACTCTATAGCTATGCTTTCCATGTCTTTTTTGCAAGGCCGAAAACATATGCAGTCCCTACAAACCATACACAACCAGGTAGCCCATCCAGAACTGGCCCAATTTTGCTTAATTTCGCCTGGTTTGTTTCCGGAAATATTTCTTTTTCAAACACTTAAAAAGCAGGCCGGTTAGTTCAGATTGTTTGAGTGTGGTGCTAATAATGCTAAGCACCGGCAGACACTTTAAGGGTAATAAAATCACCAAACCCTACACTAAAGATCATCTGTTTCCACCTTTTGTTTGCACAAATCGGCCATTAACGCAAGTGAAGAAGTTCTTGTATCTCAAAGGCATATGAGGTTGCATACAGATGGAGAGACGGAGGAGGAGAGAGGTACCTAGTGCATCATGGGAAGTCCCCCGGCAGTCTAGGATAAGCTATCTTTAACTATACAACACATGAACAATGTGCTAACTACCCATTCACACGCATAGTGCTAGCATAAACATCAGAGTAAAGCTAATAGCAAAACGGACATTCACACACATAGCTAGCATGAACATCGAGATAGAATTGATAGCAGAGAAACGCAAAAAAAATGTGAATTCAATGATTATTGAATGAAAGGTTTACTAACTTTACAACTATTGGAATACTGCAAGTAGTAACGACAGAAATAAATACTAAACTTATAGCCAATGCTGTCATGGGAAATAAATAAAGAGTCCTCGGATACCATGTTTCCTTCGGGATAGTTCTTCTTCTACTATGTAAAACACGTAGCTTGTCATTCCTGTATTGCTTGTATTCCTGCGTATACTTTCCTACATACGGCATATGCACACAACTGTATAGACCACAAAACAAGACTGTCGTAATTTTTAAATCAATTATGTAAGACAAAAATATTTACATTGATGGGTCTCTCTGGTCGATGCGGCAGCCATTATTGGTTGCTGTACAATAGCCCTTGTTTACAGTAAGCTTTCAAAGGGGTATCCCCCCCTTGGTCTTAGCCCTAGCCTTCGTTCAAAAAGAGCAAGGGACAGCACTAGGTCCCGCGTGAACACGCAAAACCAAGGCGAAGGGGTAAGGGGTAAGATCAGATCCGTATGGCTGATTTTCATGACTGAAATCTAGAGGTTAACATCACCAGAAATGAGGTGTTTGCTTTCCACACAAATACGCCCGTTTCGTGCATCAACAATCGAAATTTAGCTAACATGAGTGGCTGAATTGTAGAAGTTAACATTACCAGAAATGAGTTGTTTGCCTTCACACAAACATGCCCCTTTTATGCAAGGACTATTTCCGAATAGGGGTAAAGGGAAGCTGCATTAGCCGGGAATCGGACCTGGGTCTCCCGTGTGGCAGGCGAGAATTCTACCACTGAACTACCAATGCTTGACGTGCATAGAATTGCCCCACTGAAAAAATCAGTCTGCATCGCCACATTATGTTTTCACAAGTGTCAGCAAAATGGTAATTTTATCCATTTTCCATCAAACACGGATCACAGCCTCTTGGGCTATCTAGTGCACCAAAAATCAAAATGGAGATAACATGCATGACTGAAATCTAGAAGTTAACATCACCAGAAATGAGCTGTTTGCCTTCACACAAACATGCCCTTTTTGTGCAAAGGCTAATTCCAAATTGTAGTAAAGCAAAGGTGCATTGGCTGGGAATCGGACCGAGGTCTCCCGCGTGGGAGGCGAGAATTCTACCACTGAACCACCAACGCTTCAAATGAAACGCTTCACTGAAAAAAATCTGTCTGCATGGCCACATTATGTTTTCACAAGTTTCAGCAAAATGGTAATTTTATCTATATTCCATCAAACACGGATCACAGTCTCTTGACGTGCCTAGTGCACCAACAATCAAAATTTAGCTAACATGAATGGCTGAAATGTAGAAGTTAACATTACCAGAAATTAGTTGTTTGCCTTCACACAAACATGCCCCTTTTGTGCAAGGACTATTTCGAAATAGTGTTGAAGGAAAGCTGCATTAGCCGGGAATCAAACCCGGGCCTCCCGCCTGGCAGGCAAGAATTATACCAATGAACCACCAATGCTTGCCATGCTATGAATTGCACCACTGGAAAAATTAGTCTGCATGGCCACATTATGTTTTCACAAGTGTCAGCAAAAAGGTATTTTATCCATTCAACACGGATCACAGCCTCTTGAGTTAAATCAACCAAATACAAGTCCAGGAACTTACTCTTTCAAATGTTACACCTGAATCTGTCTAGTCCTGACCGTTCCTTGACCGTGAATTGAACTCGGGCCGCGGCGGTGAGAGCGCCGAATCCTAGCCACTAGACCATCAGGGAGTCACATCCATCAAATTTATTTTTGTAGATGTGAATTTCCTTTGTGTTTAATTAAGCATCTTTCTCATCTTTTCTCTCATTTCCTCTTTTTTCCTCCTTTTTCCTCTTCCTTTTCCTCTTTTTCCTTCTTCCCTCCCTCTTCCCCTTTTTCCTCTTCTTCCCCCCCCATGAGACTATTGTTCCCCAGCTTTGGCACAATGGATAACACGTCTGACTACAGATAAGAAGATTCTAGATTCGACTCCTGGCTAGCTCGTAGTGTTTTTTAGCGACAAAATCCCTTGTTCGTCATTTCCAACTTTACCCCCCCCCGACAAACTCTACAAAGAAAATGTACATCTATAAATGTATGAGTAATTATTGTTTCAACATGTGTGTAAATTCATTTAAGCCTCTAAGTGTCAGTCAACTACACCAATAATCAAGCTTTTGTTGTTGGTTTTTTGTTTTCGCTTGCTAATCATTTTTCCTTGAAAATAAAAATTGTCCCTGAAGGACAGAATCAGCAGTGCTAGATAAACCATCCATGTAAACTTCATTTGTAAGTCAACAATCAGGGAAAGCGGGAAAATATCAGTAGAGTTGATATTCAGAGTTCCCACTATGTTTTCACAACAACAAGGCCCTACTGCTACCAAGTGGCCGTGATCGTATAGTGGTTAGTACTCTGTGTTGTGGCCGCAGCAACCCCTGTTCGAATCCGGGTCATGGCAGCTTTGTAAAGCTAGTAGGGCTAGTGGGGCAATGGGTAATGCGTCTGGCTACAGATCACAAGATGTTAGGGTTGACTCCTGGATAGTTTGTTCTGTTCTTTAGCTATTAAATTACTTGATCCTCATTTCCAAGTTTACTCCTGTAAAAACTGTCTATCACAGTAAATCAAATACACAGTAAAAAGCCAAATGATGCGTAAATAGCTTTTCAACATGTGCTAAAACAGCTCTAAATCCTTCAATTTAACTGAAACACAGCTATCATCAAGCTTTCACTGTTGTTGTTTTTTTAGAATCAGCAGTACTAGACAAACAGTCCCTGGAATTGTCAGTTGTTACTCATCAATTAGGGGAACCTAGAAAATAGCAGCATAATTTGGATCTGATTTCCGACTATGCTATCACAACAACGCGGTGATTTTAATACCACATGGTCGTGATCTTATAGTGCTTGGTACTCTGCGTTGCGGTGGCTGCAGCAACCTCGGTAGGAATCTGGGTCACGGCACCTGTGAGAAGCTACTTTTCTGTTGTTTCTTTGAATTACTACATCTTCTGCTTTACTTTACATTGATAGAAACTGGACAGCTTAGCCTAAAAGTCCTGCAAGAGTCCCCAAATTTTGGACTGTAACAAACGGTTAACTGGCCTTCTATACACTTGCCAACAAAGATCAACCCTGTTTGCATGCAATGGTGTGAGAACGTAGCTATTGCTAATGCTGAACGTAAGGCTAGTGGCGCAATGGATAACGCGTCTGATTACGAATCAGAAGATTCTAGGTTTGAATCCTGGCTAGCTCATACTGTCAACAGTTGATATTTCGGAGTTCCCACTATGCTTTCACAACAACAAGGCCCTACTGCTACCAAGTGGCCGTGATCTTCTAGTGCAGGGGTGGCGAATCTGCGGCTCTTTGCCTGCTCCTGTGAGGCTCTTGCCTTACTGCGTGGCTGGGTTAAAAAAATAAATGAAAAAACTTAATTTTACATATTTATAAATACATATACTGTGTATATAAGACCCTTTTGCGTTTGGTATCGCGTCGGTCTGTAACATTATAGGACATAGAACAATTTTCAGTCCGATTGTGATTGTAACTATTGGCTAGTTAGCTAACGGTAGCTTCCATGCTACATAAATAAGCCAGACAGAGTTCCAGAGTTCCAAATGCTCCAGTCCTTTCTTTGCATTAATACTGGTTCTTAACATGCTTCCACTGGCTCAGATTATGGAAAACAACAAAATAAGTTACCATAGTTATACGGACAACACACTAATTTGCATAACCTTATCGTCAGGGGACTATAGTCCAATACATAAACTGACTGAGTGCATCAAACAAATTAACAACTGGATGTGCCAGAACTTTCTGAAATTAAATGAAGGAAAAACTGAGGTGGTTGTTTTTTGAGCAAAAGAGGAACGATTAAAAGTCTGCGCTCAGCTTCAAACAACAATGTTAAAAACAACAGACAAAGCCAGAAATCTTGGTGTAGTCATGGACTCTGACCTGAATTTTAACAGCCACATTAAGACAATTACAAAGTCAGTCTATTATCACCTTAAGAATATATCAAGGGTCAAAGGACTTATGTGTCAACAGGATTTGGAAAAACTGGTCCATGCTTTCATCTTCAGTAGACTTGACTACTGTAACGGTGTCTTTACAGGTCTCCCTAAAAAATCAATCAGACAGCTGCAGCTGATTCAGAACGCTGAAGGCTGAAGACCTTTCTTTTTGATGTTGCCTTTCTTTAAATGGTTGTTAATTTCTTTAATGTTTGATTTACTGTACTGCACTGTAACTTTTATTCTTGTGTTTTATCTATTTTTATTTTTTAACTTTTTGTGTAAAGCACTTTGAATTGCCCTATGGCTGAAAGGTGCAATATAAATAAAGCTTCCTTGCCTTGCCTTGAATAGGTTATCACTATTAGTGGAAATCAGTATTTCTCTGCTTTTTAGGTTGCCGTGGCGGAGTGGTTAAGGCGATGGACTTGAAATCCATTGGGGACTCCCCTCGCAAGTTTGAATCCTGCCGACAAAGAAAGCCATCCTTTAATGGTGGTCACACATCCTTCTATGGCAGATGTGCCTTCATGGACAATATTGTAATACCTCATAGGTACTGGAAGCCACTGTTGCATCTCTGAGCATTTATTTTCAGTCTCAATGACCAGATGTGTTGCAAGATTTGCAGTGAACGTTATATTGTCCAGCAATGGTGGTATAGTGGTGAGCATAGCTGCCTTCCAAGCAGTTGATATGGCTTTGATTCAAAGCAGGTATTATGGTAGACTCTTTTGAAAGAGCTGCAATAGGTATTAATTTGTACTGTAGTATATTTATTGTTTTATGCTCCAGTATTTAGGTGGAACCATTTCATTTCAGAAACTGATGCTTTGTTAGACATCAACAGACAGGAAATAGATACAAAGCATAGCAATTAGCAGAGGATGGTTTAGATCCATCAACCTCTGGGTTATGGGCCCAGCACGCTTCCGCTGCGCCACTCTGCTCTGGAATTGCTGCCCAGGTCTGTGATTGACATTTTGATGGAAGGTGGCAACCAAGGTTCCAACCGCTCACGGGTTGGAAAGTTAAGCATTTGGTAGACCTTGCAACTATCTTTTATGTGAGCTTCCTGATTACTCACACATTGATTATTCACATGTAACACTTGTGATTTTCTGTTTTTTTTTTTAAAACAGGGCATTGTGAGTACAGATATAAACATCAGTAAGGAGTCTACCAAGTAGCCTCGTATCATTTTAGTTTGGACACCAAGTGAGGCTTACCACGATGGTTTGGACTGGGTCGACTAGGGTTTCCGGCTGCTCTTGTAATTGTCAGCCCAAACATATGGGCGTTCATGGAGACATGGAAGAAAGTCACTAGGGTGGCAATTTGCTTGACAATGACAATACATTGCGCGAGATGTTAATGGCATCTTATTGACCTTGTACCCCAATGTGCAATACAGGCTAAATCCCATGGTGGGAATAAAGATCCACCAATGTTTCTGTCAACAATGTCCACCTGAATCAAGAAATGTCCCTGCCAAATGGGAAATAGACTGACAATTGGGTCAACATTGTGCAATTATCTTCAAAATGTCCAACTGAGTCCACAAGTATACCTGCCAGATGGGAAATAAACTGATAACTGTCTTCATGGTCTAAACGTGTCAAATATTGCCGTACAATGCCCACTGTGTCCGTTTTGGTTCCTGATCCATGCTATTACCCCTAAAGATCACAACTAGGCCAAGGGCAACTGGACTTGGTGAAAGGTTCTCTGCAGAAGTTTTGTCTCTCAAACAAGAGACTTCTTTAGTTGTTTTGTTTTTTTACACAGAAAGGGTTGGACCACTTTGAATTGCCCTGTTGCTGAAATGTGCTATACAAATAAAGCTGCCTTGGACGCAGTGCCTACTCCCCCACCCATATCTGACAATTAGTAGCTGTGGGGAAAGGGGGGTTTCAAAGCTAACAGACCATTCAACAAGCAATTCTGATGCACTATAGTGGCCCATTCAGGATGAGCGCTGTATACTCTGACTGCAGCAACACAAGTTTAAATTTCAGTGATACCTAATTTTTATGGTGATTACGAGACTGAATGCAAAGTGATCTGTTTAATGGGTAGCAGGGGGATTGGGTGGACATGATGATGGGATGCAAACAGAGGTAATCTCTGCAACAACAAGGTGCTGCTGGGATTTGAACCCAGGATCTCCTGTTTACTAGACAGGCACTTTAACCAACTAAGCCACAACACCTCCATTAGCAGGTGTAATGTTAATTCTCAATTTCTCTTTTACCTTGAATAAGCTAAACATGCAGTGTACTGATTGGCAGTATTGGGAGTAACGTGGTACAAAAGTAACGCAAATAAAGTAATGTATTCCTTTTTGCTTTAACACAGTAATATAACTCTTTACTAATTACATTTCAGTAATATCAAAACTTGTTAAAACAACAAGAAACACAAAAATTAAAGTGGAGCCAGTGAAGCTCGGTCCACCAGGTGGACCAGTCACCATTTGAACCAGACTGGGGAGGACGCTTCAGGGCCCAGCACGAATCGTGGAGCAACAGCTACGACCGCAACAGTACCTTTTGACATCCACTGTTCCTTCCAACATGGAGCTCTTCCAGATCATTGAGAAGCTCTATCAGCTGGATGTGCTGCAATACAAAAATGAGAAAGTGGTGACCAGGTCTAGATGCCTCCTGGGGACCTCCCTATGGAGGTGGTCCAGGCACGTCCAGCTGGGAGTAGGTCTCGGGGAGGATCCAGGACTAGGTGGAGGGAATATATCTCTAACCTGGCCTGGGAACGCCTAAGGATCCCCCAGTTGCTCAGAAAAGGGAAGTTCGGGGTCCCCTGCTGGAGCTGCTTGACAAAGATGGATGGATGGTTGGAACCCTGGTCACTAACTCATTGTAATCTTGCATGACACACAAACCTGTAGGAGGCACTGTAGCTTAGTGGTTAAAACACCTGTTACTTGTAAACAAGAGATCCTGGGTACAAATTCAGTGCCTTAATTATCAGTCAGTATTTATGTTATCAGCACTAGAAAGAGTGTATATATATATATATTTTTAGTTGTTGCTATAGTGCCTAACAAGCATTATTTAATTTTGCCCAGGTGTGGCCTGTTGATGGGCAATAAAGGGAAATGGATTGGACCCATTTTTTAATGCTTGTTTTGTTGGGGCTGAACGTGGCCCAGGTGTACACCAGGACCCTGTGACATCACTGTCGGGTGGGGTTTTAGGTGCATGTGATGCTGACTGAGGTCAGAGGTGAAATAAACATGAACCTTACCGGCAAGGCACTTTGGGCACTGACTGCCTGATTTTAACGTCTTCAGTATACATCACTGAATACTTATTTATTTATTATTATTTATTTATTTATTTTGGATTTCAAGTCCAAATCACAGCTGTAAAATATGTTCTGCTTTTACAGCAGAGGGGTTCTCTGCTGAGGCCTGACAGACTCCATTACAGTTGGTACCATCAATCAGACAAAAAAGAGCCTATTTCACAAGTACCTTGGGCAGTTCTGAATGACTGATGGGGATTCCTAAGCATTTCAGTCCCATGTGTACAGACAAGATTAACAACAACATCGCCACGTCAGAAAAGTTTCTGGTGTGGAAAGACCAAGAAAATGCCATGCTCACGCCACACAGGAGGCCTTTCCCCTGACTTCCACCAGCGGCAGATCCACTCCGCTTCGTGTCTGCTCCGTGATCCGCAGTCCATCAACACCCACCAGATGACACACACACACACACACACACACACACACACACACACACACACACACACACACACACACACACACACACACACACACACACTAGGGCTGCATGATCTTGACAAAATGTGATTTTGCAATATTGATTATGAATACTGCAATATCAATATGAATTCTGATATTTTTAAACATATGTAAAATTACAAAATAGATTAATAACAAATTAAACAAGTTTTCTTACAACAAAAAATGTTTGTTTCTACTGACAGTCTGCCGTTAGTATGAATATACACATGCACTTTCTTTTTGATTAATGCATATACACATCAACTTTCTTTTTGATTAATGTCAACTTTCTTTTAAGCTGCAGTTCTGGAATGTTAAGTTGCAGTTCTAGAACAATAGGTTGAAATTTTAGAATTTGAACATGCATCGTCACCAGACTTTAGTTTGATCTGAGGAACAGGAGGTCAGCACAGGCCACGATCGTAGAATGCTAGAAGTCTGGTAAATTTCAGTGATTTTTACACTGGGATGGAACTGCTAATCTTGCGATTGACATTCGATCTGCCCCAATACAGAAACCTGATACTGTGCAGAACTCAGGCATTCACACTCTCTAAAACACCATCACCCAACGTGGGGCTTGAACCCACGACCCTGAGATTATGCTCTCATGCTCTACCGACTGAGCTAGCCAGGCACTTCTCAAGATTTGAGTTGCGGTCCAAATATTTCACTCAAAAGTTCTGAAATGTTACAGTTCTAGAATGTTAGGTTGAAGTTCTAGAATGTTAAGCTGCCATTCTACAATGTTAGCTTTAAATTCTAGAATGTTAAGCTGCAGTTCTAGAATGTTAGGTTGAAGTTCTAGAATGTAAAGATGCAGTTCTAGAAAGTTAAGCTTTCATTCTAGAAATTTGAGTTGCAATTCCAGAACAATAGGTTGAAGTTTTAGAATTTGTATAAGTTGCATTCCCAAAAGGTTGCTCATAGTCCTAAAATGTTACATTGTAGTTTTAGAATGGTAAGCTGCAGTTCTGGAATGTTAAATTGCAGTTTAGAACAATAGATTGTAGTTTTAGAATTTTAAGAGTCATGGTCCTAAAATGTTACTTACAGTTCAACAATGTTATGTTGTAGTTCTAGAACGTTAGGCTGCCATTATACAATGTAAAGTTGCAATTAAGACCAATAGGTTGAAGTTTTAGAATATTTGTAAGTTGCGGTCCCAAAATGTTACTTACAGTTCTAAAAGGTTACATCTTAGTTCTAGAATGGTAAGTTGCAGTTCTAGAATGCTAGGTTTGAGTTCTAGAATGTTAATATTCAGTTCTAGAATGTTAGATTTAAGTTCAAGAATGTTAAGCTGCAGTTCTGGAATGTTAAGCTGCAGTTCTGGAATGTTAAGTTGCAGTTCTAGAACAATAGGTTGTAGTTTTAGAATTTTAAGAGTTATGGTCCTAAAATGTTACTTACAGTTCTACAATGTTGTGTTGTAGTTCTAGAATGTTATGTTTAATTTCTAGAATGTTAAGCTGTTAATCTAGAATGTTAGGTCAAAGTTCAAGAATGTTAACCTGCAATTCTGGAATGTTAAGTTGCAGTTCTGGAACAATAGGTTGAAGTTGTAGAATTTTAAGAGTTGCGGCCCTAAACTGTTAATTACAGTTCTACAATGTTACATTGAATGTTAAGCTGCAGTTCTAGAACAATAGGTTGAAGAACATGCATTGTCCCGAGACTTTAGTTTGATCTGAGGAACAGGAGGTCAGCACAGGCCATGATCATAGAATGCAGGCACATTTCAGTCTGGTAAATTAAAGGGATTAGTACACTGGGATGGAACTGCTGATCTTGCGATTGACAGACGATCCACCCCAGTACAGCCATCTGATACTGTGCAGAACTGAGGGATTCCCACTCTCTCAAACACCACCACCCAACGTGGGGCTCGAACCCACACCCCTGAGAGTCTCATGCTCTACCGACTGAGCTAGCCAGGCACTCCTCAAGTTTTGAGTTGCGGTCCAAAAATTTCACTTACAACTTCTGAAATGTTACAGTTCTAGAATGTTACTTGGCAGTTCTAGAATGTTAGGTTGAAGTTCAAGAATGTTAAGCTGCCATTCTACAATGTTAGCTTTAAATTCTAGAATGTTAAGCTGCAGTTCTAGAAAGTTAAGCTTTCATTCTAGAAATTTGAGCTGCAATTCATGAACAACTGGCATAGTGGTGCCAGTTATGTCATGCAGGTTTGCAGGATTTTCACAATCTGCTAGTGGCCATGATGAGTTGTGACTTTGAGCTTTTTAACCGTTTTGGCCAATTTAGCCAATTTTCAACCAGGTGTGCAATAACATTTGGTGTTCTCAGGCATTGTGCAAATTATGGTCTACTCTCCTGCTGTCCAGAAGACCGTGATCATTGCAACAAGCTTAATGGTCTTCATAACTTAATGGTATCATAACAATGTTGCTGGTAAGTCTAAATGAACAATGGGCAACCTATATCCGTACATATATATATATCTGTATAACCATATAACCTTCCGTCAGCCTGGCTACAGTGCTGAAGATAAACCTGGGGTTGTTCCTATTTTCCTCCATTAATGACGAGTAGTACGTAAAACTACATCCATGATTTAATACAAGACCAATAATAAATGGCTTAGTTATCTTGCTAGAGACCTTCATTGATTCCCATACCGGGAGTTGAACCCGGGCCACCTGGGTGAAAACCAGGAATCCTAACCGCTAGACCATATGGGACTGATTACTATCACTTCCAGTCAATACTGTCAAATGTGGAGCTTCTTCAAGTTACATTAGCGACCAGGTGACTACTCAACATGCCCCATGTGTGTGTTTATCCAAAACAGATTCAAGGTTTGTTCGGGGCTTTGTCCACGCGGGCCAAGAGGCTAAGGACAAACACAGTCTGCACAGTAGTAGGCCCGCGAGCAGCTCCCGCAGATGTATCTCTTGCAGCCACTGCACACAATGTGTGATTTGCGGTCCTTTCCCTCTGGACAGAGCTGACACTGCTTCCTTTTGCTTTGCACCCTCGGTGTGTCCGGTTCAGAATCCCCGTCCTCCTCTAGGCCCCTTGTGACTGTGCCGCCGCCGCTGCCGCCGCTGCCGCCGCTGCCGCCACTACAGCCGCCACTACAGCCGCCACCACCACAGGACCTCCTCGCTTTGACGACGGCTTTGACAAGTGCGGCGGACGCCTCCGTGCGAGGCAGACGCCGCCGTCTCTCGATGAGCGGATTCACAAACGCCCTTCCCAACTGCTCGAGGAACGCCCTCCTCTTGTTGAGCTTGCCGCGCATCCACTCGGGCCTGAGCTCTCGCCACAGCACAAAGGCGTTGTAGGCGGACACGTCGAGGATGTTGTGGAACACGGCGAGGGGCCAGCGCACCATCTTCCAGCGACAGCTGTATGTGTCCACGAGCTTGTCCAGGTTGTCCACGCCTCCCTTGATGTGGTTGTAGTGGAGGATGATGTCAGGTTTGGCTTGCCTGCCGGCGCCAACGCGCGCATCCCCCGTGTGCAGCGTGCTCAGCAGCACCACGTTCCTGTGCCTCTTGGGCACGTAGGACACCAGAGTGGGGACGGGCGTGAAGGCAAACTTGGACGAGAAGACCGCACGGCCCTTTGTGGCGGGCAACGCCCCCGGCAGCTCAGGCTTGTTTTTGCCCATCGTGCCCACCGCGGTGAGGCGCCGCTCGACGAGCAGCCGCTGGGCCAGCGCGTAGGAGGTGAAAAAGTTGTCGCACGTCGCGTTACGCGGGCCCCTCAGGCCCTCGGTCACGTCCAGCACCACGCGGGCGACCAGATCCCTCTCGGGTGTGTGAAAGTGGCGTGTCCAAACAAGAAGATGGAACATGATGGAAAGAGATGGAAGAAAAAATGTAACACACACACACACACACTAAGACAATTGTACGGCAATGGTACAAAAAAAACAAACGAAAACAACAACAAAGCAACAAATACAACACCTCGAAAGGGCACCAGCTGCTCGTCCACCGTCACGTCGGTGCCCGGGTTGTAGAGGCGAGGCAGCTGCCGCGTCCACTCGTCCCACACCTCTCGTACGGCAGCCAGTTTGTCCGAGGCTCATTGGGCAGCTCTTGACACACGGTCGTCAAATCGCAACAGTCTAGAGTACGCGTGGAACTGCTTGATTGGCACCGTGGCACGGAACATGGCCCTGCCGCTCTCCTCGTGCCACAGGCTCTCCAAGGCCTCGTTGCGGGACCGGTACACGCCCGCGAGGAGCAGCAGCCCGAGGTAGGCTCGCAGGTCCGTGACGTCCATCTCTTTCCACTTTCCGGCTGTGGCGCATCTCCTTTGACCCTCGAGATTTGTGGCAGCCACAAACAGCAGCGTCTGTTGTGTCCTCTTCTTGGTCGGGTTTGTCTTTTTCGGTAGCGTGGCAATGAGGTCTAGGGACACTGGGATGACACGTTTTCGAGGACCATTTGACTTTGCCATCTTTTGACACAAATGTTTCCTCATCCTCCTCTTGCCCCTCGTCTTCACTACCATCTTCTTCTTCTTCTTCTTCTTCTTCTTCCTCTTCTTCTTCGTCGTCTTCTCCTATTTGTACTTTTTTGTCTTCGTCTTCTTCTTCCTCTACTTCTTCTTCCTTCACTTGTTCTCCTTCTTCGTCTTGAACTTCAACGTCCACTTGGCCTTGGTCATCATCTTTGTCGTCGTCGTCGTAGCAGCAGTAGTCTTTTTCGCCGCTGTGGTCGTGTATGTGTTGGTCCTCTTGTGACGCACACAACCGCCATCACAGTCACGTGGTGGTGGTTGTCGTCGTCGTGTTTGTCGCGGGCCTCTTGTGGGTTTTCTCCTTTTTGTACCTTGGCTTCAGCGGAGACATTGCTAGCGGCAACGCCGCTCACGAGAATCCGATGCAGCTTCAACTCCAGAGTCAAACGACGGGCCATGCTGCAGCTGCTCCCCGGCTGTGCCGAGCCACGTGCAACAAGTGCACAGGTCCAAAACAAGATGACGTGAAAAAAATGACGAGAACAAGAAGACAAATGTGTCTAAAGTGTATATTGTGTGTGTGTGTGTAATGAAAATAATAGTAGACTGATGTCAAGCCTTTAGTTTTATTTTTTAACCTCCCTTTCCACTCGCCTTTGCCTTTCCTGTTTTTACTACAACTACAAGCCACTGGCCAGAATCCCAGGGACTCAAAAGCAGGACGATGGGAGGGTAGCAGAAATAATACGTCCGATTGAGTGTACCACCAATGCCAAGGGTCCCTGTGACCTGAAGGACAATTCCACGAGTCCCTGGGACCCGAAGGACAATGTCGCGGGTCCTAGGGACCCGAAGGACAACGCCACGTGTCCCCGTGACCCAAAAGGACAACGCCACGGGTCCATGTGACCCGAAAGAACAATGTCACGGGTCCCTAGGACCCAAAGGACAACGTCAAGGGTCCCCGGGACCCGAAGGACAATGCCACGGGTCCCAAGGACCCATAAGGCCAATGCCACGGGTCCCTGGAACCCGAAGGACAACGTCAAGGGTCCTCGGGACCCGAAGGACAATACCACGGGTCCCAGGGACCCAAAGGACAATGCCACAGGTCCTATGAACCCGAAGGACAACGTCAAGGGTCCCCGGGACCCAAAGGACAATGGCACAGGTCCTTGGGACCCGAAGGACAACGTCATGGGTCCCCGGGACCCAAACAACAACGTCATGGGTCCCGGGACCCGTAGGACAACGTAAGGGTCCCTGTGACCTGAAGGACAATTCCACGGGTCCCTGGAACCCAAAGGACAACGTCAAGGGTGCCCGGGACCCGAAGGACAACGTCAAAGCTCCTATGGACCCGAAGGACAACGTAAAGGGTCCCCGGGACCCGAAGGACAATGCCACAGGTCCTTGGGACCCGCAAGGCCAATGCCACGGGTCCTATGGACCCGAAGGACAATGTCAAGGGTCCCTGGGACCCGAAAAGGAACGTCAAGGGTCCCCAGGACCCAAACGACAATGTCATGGGTCCCGGGACCCAAAGGACCACGTCAAGGGTCCTCGGGACCCAAAGGACAATGCTACGGCTCCCTGGAACCCAAAGTACAACGTCACGGGTCCCGGGGACTTGAAGGACAACACTATGGGTAAAACTGCACGGGTCCCCAGGACCCAAAGGACAACAAAAGGGTTAAGAAGTGCCTGGCTAGCTCAGTCGGTAGAGCATGAGACTCTTAATCTCAGGGTCGTGGGTTCGAGCCCACGTTGGGCGGTGGTGTTTTAGAGAGTGGGAATGCCTGAGTTCTGCACTGTATTGGGGCAGATCGTCGGCCAATCGCAAGATTAGCAGGTCCATCCCAGTGTAAAAATCCCTGTAATTTACCAGTCTAAAATGTGCCTGCATTCTACAATAATGGCTTGTGCTGACCTCCTGTTCCTCAGATCAAACTAAAGTCTGTTGACAATGTATGTTCAAATTCTAAAACTTCAACCTATTGTTCTAGAACTGCAGCTTAACATTCTAGAACTACAATGTACCATTTTAGAACTGTAATTAACAGTTTAGGACCGCAACTCTTAAAATTCTACAATTTCAACCTATTGTTCCAGAACTGCAACTTAACATTCCAGAACTGCAGGTTAACATTCATATTCGTAAAAAGGAAATGCAGCTTGAGTCAGTTTCCCGATATCATTTGCCAACAGGAAACATTTGATACAAAAACACAGACTTGATTTTGCCAGTAAAAAGTATAGTAATATTGTGAGGACTTTGCCAAATAGGTGACACTCTCTCGTCCATCACACTCAATAAATAAACCAGATTATTCAATCCATACCTCCACTTCTATGCAAAGTAGTCTCATCCAGACCCTATCGCACCCTAAGCGAGAATCATAAACCTAGACCAACGAACAAGGAGAGTCATGTTTGTTCCTGACATTTTTTCCCAGTTTTTTCTATTGCGTGCCGTTGAAGCAGGATATGAAAATTGCCAACACATTGCTTGCTTCTAATCTGTGTTAAATTAACGATAAACTGGATTTTAAACAGATTAGGCTTGTAACAGCTCCTGCCATGAGGGCTCGTCCGGGAGTTTAACCCGGGACCTCTCACACCCGAAGCGAGAATCATACCACTACACCAACGAGCCACTTAAAAGCCACTTCAATCTAGTAGATTGTCATGGGATGCTTTCATGGCTCCACGGCCCGATTCAGCTTTCCGATCTCATTTGACAACAGGAAACATTTGATACAAATTTTTTACCAAAATACAGACTTGATTTTGTCAGTAAAAAGTGATAGTAAATCGTGATGAATTTGTGATTGTTTTTTCCACAGCCAGTCTCTTTAGAAGCCTGGGTAGCTCAGTTGGTAGAGCATCAGACTTTTATTCTGAGGGTCCAGGGTTCAAGTCCCTGTTCAAGCGTGAAATTGCACATTCTGCTAGATGAGTTGTCCGTTTGACATACCTGAACACTTTAGACACTGCCGTCTCATGTGTGTTCCATGCACAAGTCTTTAAAAAGAATTGTGGCTGTTTTTCAAGCAGGTTTGTATCATAACAATGTTGCTGGTAAGTCTAAATGAACAATGGGCAACCTACATCCATCTTGCTAGCACCCACATCTCTGTACTCATCGCCCTGCTTGGATAGTATGTCTAAGGACATAACACATTTGTTCTATAACCCTTTTCATTGGTTTGCTACGACTCTTAAATAATTCAATCAATACTCAATACTTTTCTGCCAGTAAGGAATGTGGGTGTCTGTGCCACCACTTTGCAATCTGACATAAATGTTACCATCTGTAGTAGGATATTACTCATATGAATAATTCAAATCTGTATGGTTCCCTCTGTTTAGGAGAGCCAAATCACATTAAAAAATCACATTCTGTGTAGTAAATACTTTTAATTATTAATTTTGTAATTCTTTCAAGGTGGTGGGCATGCTGGTGTCTGATGTTTCAACGCATCAAATGCAAGCTGTGATTGAGATTGTGAGTAAAAGTCAAAGCATCCCTCTGTTACCGGTGTTTAATTGTCTAATTAAGTAAAATGAACAGAACAAATTGCAGCGACAAGAAAACAGTCTTGCTGTTTAATTTTGTCAACAAACAGAGAAGAGATTACTTTTGCAGGTCTGTTGTGTTTTGTTTTTGTTGTTCACATCAGTGTGCTATGATGTGAATTTTTACCCTGTGTCTTCCATGATGCAGCCCAGCTAAGCATCTGGGCACCTGCAGTCCCCTGTAATGAAGACAAGGAGGAAGAAGAGCATAGATGAGTGGGAAAAGGTGACTCAAAGGAAAGGAAAGGAAAAACATAATGTGTTAATTGGCATTTACAACCCAAGATATAACATTTCACGTGCTGCAGCGAGAGTTATGATCAGCAAAGAAGAATACACTCACCGGCCACTTTATTAGGTACACCTGTCCAACTGCTCGTTAACACTTAATTTCTAAGCAGCCAATCACATGGCGGCAACTCAATGCATTTAGGCATGTAGACATGGTCAAGAGAATCTCCTGCAGTTCAAAACCGAGCATCATTATGGGGAAGAAAGGTGATTTGAGTGACTTTGAACGTGGCATGATTGTTGGTGCCAGAAGGGCTGGTCTGAGTATTTCAGAAACTGCTAATCTACTGGGATTTTCACGCACAACCATCTCTAGGTTTACAGAGAATGGTCCGAAAAAGAAAAAACATCCAGTGAGCGCAGTTCTGTGGGCGGAAATGCCTGTTGATGCCAGAGGTCAGAGGAGAATGGCCAGACTGGTTCGAGCTGATAGAAGGGCACAGTGACTCAAATAACAACCCGTTACAACCAAGGTGGGCAGAAGAGCATCTCTGAACGCACAGTACGTCGAACTTTGAGGCAGATGGGCTACAGCAGCAGAAGACCACATCGGGTGCCACTCCTTTCAGCTAAGAAACAGGAAACTGAGACTACAATTTGCACAAGCTCATCGAAATTGGACAATAGAAGATTGGAAAAACGTTGCCTGGTCTGATGAGTCTCGATTTCTGCTGCGACAGTCGATGGTAGGGTCAGAATTTGGCGTCTACAACATGAAAGCATGGATCCATCCTGCCTTGTATCAACGGTTCAGGCTGGTGGTGGTGGTGTCATGGTGTGGGGATATTTTTCTTGGCACTCTTTGGGCCCCTTGGTACCAATTGAGCATCGTTGCAACGCCACAGCCTACCTGAGTATTGTTGCTGACCATGGTCCATCCCTTTATGACCATAATGTACCCAACTTCTGATGGCTACCTTCAGCAGGATAATGTGCCATGTCATAAAGCTGGAATCATCACAGACTGGTTTCTTGAACATGACAATGAGTTCGCTGTACTCAAATGGCCTCCACAGTCACCAGATCTCAATCCAGTAGAGCATCTTTGGGATGTGGTGATACGGGAGATTCGCATCATGGATGTGCAGCCGACAAATCTGCGGCAACTGTGTGATGCCATCATGTCAATATGGACCAAACTCCCTGAGGAATGCTTCCAGCACCTTGTTGAATCTATGCCACGAAGAATTGAGGCAGTTCTGAAGGCAAAAGGGGGTCCAACCCATTACTAGCATGGGGTACCTAATAAAGTGGCCGGTGAGTGTAGACTTTCCATAGAACTGGCACCTAGTGACAGAGGCATGGAGAGCCTATAGTGTGTGCACTGAGCTCTTGTCCTGACGTTAAATAATAGGCATAATGGCTCTTCAACATTAGTCAGAGCCCAGTGTTCAGTGGCAGCAATGTTCTAACCACCGCCCCCTCCTTCTTGGACACAGGTGACTTGTCACCCAATAGAAGAGTCTAATGACAGAAGAGAACTGATGGACACGGATACAACACCCAACTCTCTCTCCAACACCCCCCCTCAAAACCATCCCTCCTCCTCTCAATCTTCCACACTGATCTTGCTTTGATCATTTATTCAGTTAAGCGCCTGGTTTATTAGATCTCTCTATCGCCCCCTGCATTATCAAGGTTTCATGTTATCTTTTACCTGCAGAGTTGCGTACGTTGTTCCACCTCATGCCGATGTTCTGGCCGAGACTCTGGCACAAAGTGATGGCCTACATTCCCATACTGGAACAAATACCCATTGGAAAACTTTATTTTGAGATGGGGACAACGTTAATATACAATGCTAAAGTTAACTTGGGCTGCACCAAACATGGTGTACTTAAAACCAGAATTAAAGTAATGATAATGATAAAATAAGGGCTACAGCCAGCAGCAAGTTTAGCTTAGCATAGAGACTGGGAGCAGGGCTCTGTCAAAACGGTGACAATAGCCTTAAAAGTTGTTAAGTCTGTACAAAAACAACATAAGTAAAGAAGTTAAATCAATACTTCTACTTTTACTAGAGTATTTGTTAACACAATTATCTGTTCTTCTACTTGAGCACGGGCAGTGAGTACTTTTGCCATCTCTGACGGCCTCTGTATTGTTCTGTTTAGAGTATGTATATATTGTGTGTATAGACTAGTGTGTATATTTTTTTGTTTCGGTTGTTTTGTGTTTTGTGTGTAAGCACAGTGTGAGCAACACTGCTCCAAAGAAAAATTCCTCGTATGTGTCCTCATACCTGGCGAATAAAGCTGATTCTGATTCTGATTCTGGTATGCAGGTCACTTGATGTAATCCAAGCAAATACATAAGGCCCCCCCCAACAGTTTTGTGATACATGGCGTGTAACTGTATGATCCAGCTTGTTGCTGTGACCAAGAAACCACCAGCACAATGACTGATACATCATCAGTTCCCAAATTTTCTTGGATGCCAAATATTTGAATTCAAAGTCAGAATCCAGTTGACATGTAAGAACAGTACAATGCACGTCCAGCTTCTACATTTCCGCATGAGTCAGCTTCCCCCAATTTCTGAGTAACAGGAAAATAGCCTGATAAGCATACATGTGCAGCTCAACCTCAAAAAGCCATAAAGCAAATGCTTGTGGCTTAAAATCGAGTTCCCACTTATAAAACACCAGACAGGCGCAGTCTCTGTGGCGCAATAGGTCAGCGCAGTCGGCTGTTAACCGAAAGGATGGTGGTTCAAGTCCACCCAGGGACGTTTGATGCTTAAAATAACCTGGAGTAAGCTACTCTAGGGTTATCATTCTGCAGATGAATATAGAGCAGCCCTAAGATAACCCAAGTGGCCTTACCTTTATCTAAAGGTACATTTCTGAAACCATGTACTGTACATATTAATCTTTACGGTCATTGGTATGCAGGTCACTTGATCTAATACAAGCAACACATAAGGCCAGACTGAGACAAAAAGTGAGAGAAAAGAAAAAGAGACTAGGTGTCTAAAGGATAACCAGTTGAGATTGTGTGCGTCTTTGAGAACTGTAAGTCATATAATGATGTTGTCAGTTCATTTAAACTAATGAGGAAGAATTTGACAGATGAAAATCAAGTCCTTATTCTTTCAAACATCACACCTGAGTCTCTCAAGTCCTGACCATTCCCTGACTGGGAATCGAACCCGGGCCGCGGCGGTGAGAGCGCCGAATCCTAGCCACTAGACCATCAGGGAGTCACATCTATCAAATTTATCTTTGTAGATGTGAGTTTTCTTTTCACTTACTGGAATGACTCATTGTTTTAGGCGAGGAGTGGCGCCTGGCTAGAGCTTCAGAAGGAAGGCCATGACAGATTACACATCTGTCACATAGTCAGTTTGTATTCTTAAATACCAAGTCTCTTGCTGTTCCTTGACTAGTTGGCCACCCCTGCTTTGCATCGCCCCAGGTATGTAGGAAAAAAATCTGTTATGCACCTTTGCATTGCGCTAAAATGTCAAAATTTGGACCTGAATCCAACAATAACATTACTTGACACTCACATACATTGGTTTTCAGTTAAAAATGTTGGTTAGGGGTTTAGTTACTGCTTGAATTGTTATTGAGATGGAGGCAGATGAAGTGTTTATGACCCATCAATGATGACAAAAGGATACATCCACTGTCGGGGGTCTGCTTTAAAGGAAATGGTACTCTTTAAAACGTTAAACTAATGAGGAAGAATTTGACAAATCAACCAAAAACTTGCTCTTTTAAATCTGTATCTGTCAAGTCCTGACCATTCCCTGACCGGGAACTGAACCCCGGCTGCGGCGGTGAGGGCGCCAAATCCTAGCCATTAGACCATCAGGGAGTTAGATCTATCAAATTTAATTTAACATATTGTTGGTTATATTGTTTTAGCAAGAAATGGCGCATGGTTAGAGATTTAGAAGGCAGTGGTGCAAAATACAAAACTGCCTGTTTCGATTTAATTACATGGTAATAATACAAAAACAGGGTGTAGTGATTACTTGGAAATGCTTTCCGGTAGTTTCTGAAATAAAAACCATGAATCAGTGGTGGAAAATGCAAAACACCTGTTTCTATTTTATACGTAGTAAGACAGAGGTTTAGTGATTACCTGGAAATGCTTCTGGGTAGTTACTGTCACAGGGCTGCCAACTTTTCCAAAAACCTTGGAGTGAGATTTGGGGGGGGCCAACCCATATTTTTCCGCGTACAAAGCAATTTCTTTGGGTCTTTACCTTTAGGGTTTAAATGGGATTTGGTATATGTGGGGTGGATGGGGGACTCCCTAGGGGGGTCTGGGGGTATGCCCCCCCAGGAAAAAATTTGAAAAGTAAACCATTAAATGGCACTTTCTGGAGAGTTTTTTGCAAAAAAAAATGGAGAAATCAAGTCTTACATGATATGTGCAAAACTGTAGGGTAGGAGCCTTTGTGTTGTTGTATCAACAGGTTTTAGCATTCAGCATTTACATTATTAACTTCTTATGATATAAGAACTGACCCACACAATGTGCCAAACATAATGAACCACATGAAGAGACAGTAGCATATGTCAGCAACAGCTGAGAAGATTTGGGTCTGTGGTGAACAGGTCCAGGGGTCCCTGGTGTAGGGACCAGGGACCCAAAGTTAAATTATGTTGAGGGATCAACTTAGACCACTGAAATTCTAAAGAATGAGAACCACTGAGTTGCATAAATTCTAATCCTTTAACCTTTGTGCCAATGTTTAGTAATGTTTGGCCCTCATCCTCTGGCCCCACTTACTGTTTTTACTTTTTTTGTGAAAATAAAGACTATTTGTTCATTTTAAAAAACATCAAATTAATTATTTACAGTTACATTTAGAGATGCACAGAGGTTAGAGATGCAATAGTGGCCCAACGTTGCAGTATCGTGTATATATATATATACTGTATATATATATATATATATATATATATATATATATATATATATATATATATATATTATAGTAATATAGGCTAGTATAGCTCAGGTGTGTTTCACCAGATTTCTGCTCATATTTACAACTTGTGCACATAACTCCTCCATCTCTGTTGTCCGAGATGTGGAGAGTTGTAATATAGTAGGCTATATATAGATAATAGTATATGGTGTAATATAGTCTGCTGTGCATGTCATTGCTCCGTTGATATGGTGGATCTCATTCAGACCGTCTGACAGACTCAGAGGCCCATTTGGGTCTCTGGTCTCTGACAGAGTTTAGAGTAGGCTGTACGCTGCTCTTAATTGGAGGACTACACGGATGCAACGCGTCACTGCCCCCCCCCCCAGAGCGAGTCCAATAACATGAACTGAAGTTGCTACACTACCAGCCGCGCTGCTCACCTCTATCTTTACAGAGAGAGTGGACACGAAGCGACGGACGGGTCTGTGATACTCAGAGCTCATACCTGAAGCCGGGAATGCACCTGGGATGGATTGTGAAAAAAATGTTCTCAGTTTGCGACAATTTGAAAATTCCACAGACAGGGAGCGCTCTTGATCCCCTCACAGTCTCTGAAAGCACACTAGTCGATCACAAGTGGCTCAACAGGTAAAACATAGATAAACTCATCTTTCAGAAATTTGACGGACCGGTTGACACTTCAGCGTCAGAAATCAGGGGTGTGGCGTGTGCGCGTGTGAAACCATTTAAATGCGTGTGTCTCACGGCCAATGCGTGAGAGTTGGCAGCCCTGCCACTAGTGTTGGTGGATTAGCAAGCTAGCGTTAGAAAACTAACCCCGCTTATAAATAAATACCTTTGAATTATCTCAACACTTTTAACAGTCAAACTCAAACAATGGGGTGAGCTCCAGGTCTTGCAGCCACGGACGGACCACCATCAGTGGGTAAAATGCGTGCCTTTTAAATTACATTTTTATTTTTTTTAAGCGGGCTGGTTGGTTAGTTTGCTAACGCTAGCTTGCTATTCCCCCAACACTGGCGGTGGGCTCCCGGGGGGTTGCGCCGCTGCTACCGGGTCTGGAGCTTTCCATGTCCCGCTGGAGATCAGATCACGTCGAGGTCGGCAGCGGAGCTTTCTAGCGATGTTTCCCCGCTGGCCAAGCCCCACTGACGGCGGATCGTCTGCAGGACCTGGAGCTCAGCGCCAGTGTTTCAGTTTAACTGTTAAAAAGTGTTGAGCTAATTAAAAGGTATTTACAGTATTTAGAAGCAGGCTGGATGCTAGTAAGCTTATGCTAGCTTTCATGCTACATAACTAAGCCGGACAGAGTTGTCCCTCATCTGGGGATAGACTTTAATGCTTTACAAACACCAAAGCAAGTAAGCGCTGTGATTAACATTACTCTTCTGAAGTGATTTTGGAGAGGGACATCAGGTAGAAATACGCTGGTTGACTAGCATGACACCATTGTATTCATATAATAATCAATCCAGGCTAACGTGAATGCAGGGCTGCCAACTCTCACGCATTGGCCGTGAGACACACGCATTTAAATGGTTTCACACGCGCACACGCCACACCCCCGATTTCTCACGCTGAAGTGTCAACCCGGTCGGTCAAATTTATGAAAGATGAGTTTATCTATGTTTTTACCTGTTGAGCCACTTGTGATCTACTAGTTGTGCTTTCAGAGACTGTGAGTGGGTTCAAGAGCGCTCCCTGTCTGTGGAATTTTCAAATTGTCGCAAAATGAGAACATTTTTTTCACGAGCCATCCCAGGTGCATTTCCCCTGCTTCAGGTATGTGCTCTGAGTATTACAGACCCGTCCGTCGCTTCGTGTCCACTCTCTCTGTAAAGATAGAGGTGAGCAGCACGGCTGGTAGTGTAGCAACTTCAGTTCATGTTATTGGACTCGCTCTGGGGGGGGGGCAGTGACGCGTTGCATCCGTGTAGTCCTCCGATGAAGAGCAGCGTACAGCCTCCTCTAAACTCTGTCAGAGACCAGAGACCCAGATGGTCCTCTGTGTCTGTCAGACGGTCTGAATGAGATCCACCATATCAGCGGAGCAATAACATGCACAGCAGACTATATTACAACTCTCCAAATCTCGGACAACAGAGATGGGAGGAGTTATATTTTGAATGTGCATAAAGTTGTAAACATGTGCAGAAATCTGCTGAAACACATCTGAGCTATAGCCTACTATATATACTATACTATACTATACGATACTGCAACGTTGGGCCACTATTGTGCATCTCTAACCTCTGCATCTCTAAATGTAACTGTAAATTATTAATTTGATGTTTTTTAAAATGAACAAATAGTCTTTATTTTCACAAAAAAGTAAAAACAGTAAGTGGGGCCAGAGGATGAGGGCCTAACATTACTGAACATTGGCACAAAGGTTAAAGGATTAGAATTTATGCAACTCAGTGGTTCTCATTCTTTAGAATTTCAGTGGTCTTAGTTGATCCCTCAACATTAATTTAACTTTGGGTCCCTGGTCCCTACACCAGGGACCCCTGGACCTGTTCCCCACAGACCCAAATCTTCTCAGCTGTTGCTGACATATGCTACTGTCTCTTCATGTGATTCATTATGTTTGGCACGTTGTCTGGGTCAGTTCTTATATCATAAGAAGTTAATAATGTAAATGCTGAATGCCCTAAAACCTGTTGATACTACAACAATGCAAAGGTTCTTAATCCTACAGTTTTGCACATATCATGCAAGACTTGATTTCTCCATTTTTTTTGTGCGAAAAAACTCTCCAGAAAGTGCCATTTAATGGTTTATTTTTCAAATTTTTTTCCTGGAGGGGCATACCCCCAGCCCCCCTAGGGAGAGCCCCATCCCCCACATATAACAAATCCCAATTTAAACCCTAAAGGATAAAGACCCAAAGAAATTGCTTTGTACGCGGAAAAATATTGGCCCCCCCAAATCTCACTCCAAGGTTTGGGGAAAGTTGGCAGCCCTGACAAAATAGTTAGCTTAAAAAAACAAGCAGAAAGTTGCTACCAGCCAGGCTAAAGCTAAAATAGTTAGCTTAAAGAAACCAGCAGAAAGCTGCTACCAGCCAGGCTAAAGCTAATACAACTAGCCCAAAGAAACAAGAGGCATGCAGGTCTGGTCAGTTTATCAAACCGACGAGCTGGCCTCGCTAGTCGACCACAACCTGAAATTTAGAGGAAGCAACATGCAGTCACTGTCATTCACGTTAGCCTGGATTGATATTATATGAATACAATGGTGTCATGCTAGTCAACCAGAGTATTTCTACCTGATGTCCCTCTCCAAAATCCCTTCAGAAGAGTAATGTTAGTCACAGCGCTTACTGCTTTGGTGTTTGTAAAGCAATAAAGTTCAACAAAGAATATGAGGTAAATATGGTGCAAATGTGAGAGCGCGTAGATGTGATGTGAACACTTAGAGAATATGATTTGAGAGCTTGTGGAGAAAAATTCTGTACTTGTACTTTATTTCATTTTTTTTCACTTCAGTCACTTTTCCACAGCGGCAAGTCTGCGGTCTCAACTTTTGCAACACTTCTTGCGATACATTTGGTGCAAAACTAAGTTGTACCTGTGGACTTAGTCTGTGGAGCTCCGAGCCAACAGGATGGGGGGAGGGGTTAACAGGGTTTCTATCCTCAGATGAGGGACAACTCTTGCTAGAAATCTCCGCTGCCGACCTCAACGGGATCTGATCTCCAGCGAGACATGGAAAGCTCGAGACCCGATAGCAGCGGCACAACCCCCCATGAGCCCACCTCCAGCAAGCTAGCGTTAGCGAACTAACCAACCAGCCCGCTTAAAAAAAATTTAATTTAAAAGGCACGCATTATACCCATTGATGTCCGTTCGTGGCTGCAAGACCTGGAGCTCACCGCCAGTGTTTCAGTTTGACTGTTTAAGTGTTAGGATAATTAAAATATATTTATTTATAAGCGGGGTTAGTTTGCTAACGCTAGCTTGCTATTCCACCAACACTAGTGGTGAGCGGGTCTGAAGCTATCCATGTCCGTCTGCAGCTGCAGGACCTGGAGCTCACCGCCAGTGTTTCAGTTTGACTGTTAAAAAGTGTTGAGATAATTAAAAAGTATTTGTTTAGAAGCAGGCTGGCTGCTAGTTAGCTAACGCTAGCTTCCATGCTACATAAATAAGCCGGACAGAGTTGTCCCTCACAGAAAAAAACACAGGTAAAATTAAAAACACTACATAAGCTTTGCTACAGTGTGTTCATTTAAATATAGGTACACCTACATGTAGGGTGACGAGATTGCAATATAAGCCTGTATATTAATATTAGGACTATCCATATGTCAAGGGTGTATATTAGGCGGTGCAGTACAGCCCGATCCAGCAGAGGAGAGTTCTAGCCCGACCAGGCTCCTCTTTTTACATTGTAAGCCTCACTGGGTGTCCAAACTAAAATGATAAGAGGCAACTTGGTAGACTCCTTACTGATGTTTATATCTGTGCTCACAATGCCCTTTTTTTTTAAAAAACACCAGCCAATCACAAGTGTTACATGTGAATAATCAATGTGTGAGTAATCAGGGAGCTCAAATAAAAGATAGTTGCAAGGTCTCCCAAATGTTTAACTTTACAACCCGTAAGCTGTTGGAACCTTGGTTGCCACAGGTTCCCAAATCTCCCCACAAAATGTCAATCACATATTTCCAGCCCCTGATTGTTATCAGCAGAGCAGAGTGGCGCAGCGGAAGCATGCTGGGCCCATAACCCAGAGGTCGATGGATCAAAACCATCCTCTGCTAATTCCTGTGCTTTGTATCATCAGTATATTTCCCGTCTGTTGATGTTTAACAAAGCCTCTGATGTTGCAAGTGTCTGAAGTGAAATGTCTCTCCACCTGCTGAACAGTAAACTTAATTTCATGTAGAGATTATTTCATCCATAAATAAAGACAGTGCTCATACATTTTTATTCCTGCTATAACACCCATAAAAACTGGAGTGTAATACAGTAAATATACTGCACTACAGGTAATAAATACTGTAAATGGAAACTGTGAAATATGTACGTTCAAAGTGCTTGTTGTGTTGTTTACCAGTCAGATTACCACAGGAGGTAATATCTGTTGCAGCTCTTTTAAAGACTCTACCATAATACCTGCTGGAGATGCCAGGTCCTCATACATGTAAAGCATGTGCTCTAACACTGAGCTACATCCCCTGAAGATTTTGAAATTCTTTTGACTTTTTTCTGAGATAGACTTAGATTTATCTTTATTAATGCTTTTGGGATGACTCTTGCAAGGAAATTGAAATATGTTGTGTATGGCTTTAAAACCTGTAAATGTAACTGCGGTGGCTGGAAATCAAACCTGGGCAAAATGCTTGCACTGCTATGGTATAAATCATAGTCAAAAAGTAACAAACCTGTTGCCTTTCTGCTGGACAATACAACGTTCACTGCAAATCTTGTAACACAGATTGATAAGAAATACATTGGTGGAGACTGGTTGCTTCCAGTACCTATGAGATAAGACAATATTGTTTATGAAAGCACATCTGGGGTTTGGTATACTCTGATGTGTCATTGGTTTGGTACCACTCTTAAAAAACACTGCTCGTTGTCGGCAGGATTTGAACCTGCGCGGGGAGACCCCAACGGATTTCTAGTCCATCGCCTTAACCACTCGGCCACGACAACGTGATAAGCCGTGCTATGACTGTTTGCAGAAATGTTCATGTAGCACCTCAACACACCATATAATGCCTAAGCTGCACTTGCAAAATAGCAGGGTGTTCAAATACTTATTTTCCTCACTGTAAGATTCCTATACATTGTGTATGGTAGCCTTTACAATGTTGTTTATTTCTTTTATTACCACACACACATTCATAGCAGAGCTGCCCCCCCCCCCCCCCCATGTTTATACTGATGATTGATTGTAATAAAGCAGTAACAGAGAGTTGTCTCCGTCTGTGTTTTACCTGGGCCGAAGTTGGAAACCAGAATTAGCTTTAAATCCAGTTCTAATCTAGTCCTCACTAAATTTCAAATAATTTCCCTGGAGTTACCATTACAAAATTTAATCTAATTAAATTGGAACATACACAGACTTCTCACAAAATCACACTTGAATTCATATCTTGCTACTCGGTCAGAATCTTATTAACCTGGAGTCCCAGTCTCTGTCAATATAAATAGGCTATATGTTATATATGTTTTAGGCCTATTGGCAGACGGCCATTTAAAATGTAGGCAATGGCATATAAAGAATAAAGAATAAAGAGTCTTTTCTCCATAATAATAATAATAATAAATTTTATTGTAATGCACTTTACATTTAAACAAATCTCAAAGTGCTACAGTCAAGGTCATAAAAGCAAGGTAAAAACATCAATGTAAAATATCTATAAATAGTGCAACAACATTTTTGTGCAAGGTTAAAACTCATAAGTTCTGCTAAAAAGAAATGTTTTTAGTCCTTTTTTAAAAGTCTCCAAAGTCTGTGGTGCCCTTAGATGGTCAGGGAGGGCATTCCACGTCCGAGGAGCGGTAGAGCAGAAGGCTCGATCACCCATGGTGCTGAGTTTAGTTCTGGGGATTAGGAGGCGGTTGGAGTTGTTTGAGCGGAGGGATCGTGTTGAAGTGTGAGGGATGAGTAGTTCTTTCAGGTAGGGGGGGGCATTTCCATAGATGCATTGGTGGGTGATGATTGAGACCTTGTATTCTATCCTTGCTGAAATGGGAAGCCAGTGAAGTGAGTGGAGAATGGGTGTGATGTGGTCATACTTTCGCACTCTCATCAGGATCCTAGCAGCACTGTTCTGGATATATTGCAGTTTCTGCAGACTCTTGTTAGGGATCCCGATGAGAATTGCGTTACAGTAGTCCAGTCTGGAGGAGACAAAGGCGTGGACCAGTTTTTCAGCATCAGCTAAGGTGAGTGTAGAACGGAGTTTTGCAATATTTCTGAGATGATAGAAGGAGATCTTGCAGAGGTTTTTGATATGGGCTTCAAAGGTGAGTTGTGGATCAAATCTTACACCAAGATTGGTGACTGTTGTGGAGAGGGGAATGTCTTGACCAGAGATAGTTAAACCGGTTATGGAGGATGACTGGACTTGATGTGAGGTGCCAACAAGGATTGCCTCGGTTTTGGAGCTGTTTAACTGGAGAAAATTGTGTTTCATCCACGCCTTTATCTCCTCCAGACAGGTGGTGAGTGTTGAAGATGATGGTGCTGTAGTTGCAGTGGGTTGTGAGTCATATTTCACATACAGTTGTGTGTCATCGGCATAACAGTGAAATGAGACTCCATGGCGGCTGATGACGTGGCCCAGGGGGAGGATGTCCATGTCCACTGTAGTTTCTCAGTGTGCTCTCTAGTAACATCTGTCTGGCCTAGGTAGCTTTGTCATTCATAAGGCTACTTTTACTTTTATATTTTAATTAAATTGCTAAGCCTGTACTTTGGTACTTTTACTTGAGTAAAGAAGTTAAATCAGTACTTCTACTTTTACCAGAGTATTTGTTAACACAATTATCTCTTCTTCTACTTGAGCACGGGCAGTGAGTACTTTTGCCATCTCTGACGGCCTCTGTATTGTTCTGTTTAGAGTATGTATATATTGTGTGTATGGACTAGTCCATTTTAGTTAACAAACCCTTGCAACACTTTTAAAGGTTCCATGGTGTAATGGTTAGCACTCTGGACTCTGAATCCAGCGATCTGAGTTCAAATCTCAGTGGAACCTGGTTTTTAAGCCACAGCACAGGTAAAAAAGATCAACCTTTCAACTTTCCACATCTAGTTTACAGTAAGCTTACAGGTTTAACTGTGTAATATGCACACTGGCAGTGAGAACCACTGTAGAAATTATTATCTTGGTCAATGTTGTTTTCAATGTCTTGTGGTTTAAGTTCTGTGTATTTGAAAGTTTCCAAGTTCAGTTGATCATATGTAACAGAGAAGTTTCTGTCCAAGTTTGCCATGATCATTGTGTTTGATACGTCCAATTCAGTTTGTGTGCAGTTACCTTATGTAGGCCTATGTTGCTCTTGATTCATTCCTTCTTCAAACTTATCCAGCTCGGTGATGTCCCTGATGAGAATCACTTTTGCTGCCTCAGGCGTAGAGCCATGAAGTTTGATGTATATTTTACAATTTCTTGCCCATGTTGCCTGGATCTTGTTTTGTTTTCTGAGTATGAGTGCTTTCTTGGCAATATCAGCATTTTTCTTGGTGAGGTGTTTGTTGATGTAAACTTGGATGCCTTTTAATTTCCTTCCTTGTCTGAGGAGTGCTGACTTTTTCTTTCTGTTGGTGAACCGGATTATTACCAATGGAGTGGCCGTTTGTTTTTGCTCGGCAGAGTATGACAATCCTCAATGTCCCTGCTATCAACATAAATGCCTTTGCTGTCCAAAAAGCAAATCACCTGTTGTTCCAGCGTCTCCTTCTCCTCCTCGAGAGCTTCCCTCAGCCTAGCAGTGGTGTATCCAGCGTCTGCGGCCACTCTGGCATGGTTCCGTTGTTTGGTTCTCAGGCCGCTGATAATCACATTGCATTGCTCGAGGTCAGCAACTCAAGTTTCAGAAAAGCAATCTTCTCCACGTTTTGCCCGTTTAGCGTTTGTATTTTACTCATCAGATCCATGATTTTTCTTCTGTTGCACTGCACTGCAACAGAAGAAATCTCCGCCGACAAGAAGTCCAGAGATTTCTTTATCTCCTCAACCTCATCGGGTAGGATTGCATTTTTCTTAGGTGGCATATTCTCCTGGGCCTGGTGGTAGCCGGCTGCTCCTGGTCCTGGTGGTACCTGGCTGCACCAGAGCACCTGAGATGTCAGGGTTTGCAATCTCCACTTCTGAAAAATGCCTCTTCTTAGCCGGATTACGTCTGTCCATGTCGTAAATAGTAGCGGCGATGCCTCAAAACCGAGAATATAATGGGGTGTGATAATTTTAATTATGATTGTTTCCAGCTGCTGCATTTATCAATGTACGATCATTCTTACGCTCTGATTGGTGTGATACAACGTTTCATGAATCTCACGTAAAGCCTGTCGTACGTTAGGTTAATAAATGAGGGCCATTAGCTCTAAGGATGTGCTTCAATACATAACTGAAGTGGACACACTAATGAGTAGCACTATGGATCAATTTGTTTACCTTGTCAAGCTAAAGCCTTTTTCTAAGCTAAAAGAAAACAAGGCACTCTTCTGCAAAAGCACAGCTGGGAGTGCTTGAGAGCACTTTTGAGGTGCAGTGTGATTTTCGGCTGAGATGCTTCGGGTGCGTTTAGGTGTGAGCCCAAATAGTTGTTGAACGACAAAGACAAGACAGCGGTCAGGCGGTGGAACCAGGGTATTGATGTCCCGTCCATGCAACCGATGGATATGATTAAAACCTGTAAACAGCCCAACCACTTACCAATCACATCACTGGAAAGACAGCATTACTACAGGGTCCTGACAGGGTAGTGGATGTCAATTTTTTAAAATGGACAGAAAACTGCCAGAACGTGATTTGCTACTTTTCATGGGCTGTCAACAACTTTTCCAGCAGTTATAACATGATTCATCTCACCATGGAAATCATAATCTCTTGATTCATCTCCCTTTCAGAGTGTCTACCATTGTGTCACCAGCAAAACAGAGCTAGCAGAAGATGATTTCGAACTATCAACCTCTAGGTTGTGGGCCCAGCACACTTCCATTGTGCCAATCTGCTGAAAACCACCCCAGATGGGACTTGAACCCACAATCCCTGGCTTAGGAGGCCAGTGCCTTATCCATTAGGCCACTGGGGCCTTACGTCACCCAAACTCAACAGTTCAGGAGAAATACATATACAGTTCTGGAGACATAATGAAACAGTAACCTTGACCTCTAGATTTTGAAGTGCTTCCCTCTAGGCGTCCAGAGATATTGCATTCACAAGAATTGGATCGACAGACATGAGGACACAGTCACCTTGATAATGGACCTTTGACCTCCAAAATCTCATCAATTGATTTGCGAGTTCATGTGAATGTTTTTGCAAACTTTGAAGAAACACAAACATGGGCGTTGTGATAAGATGGTGCTGTCTATCGTTGTTTCTGAGATCAACAATACCTTCTAAAGTTGAATAGCTATTGCGTACCCGGTAATATTAGAGTAGAGCTCTCGTTGGCACTGTAGGTGGACAATTTAGAAAATTAAGTTACTTTACACTTTAAACTGTTACATCTCCTCTGAATCACCATCTGCAAATTTCCAAGCCTCATTGGCATGCCGACCACCATCTTCAGAAGGTAAATCACTAGCTAGCTATGCATGAGTACCTCATTCCTTTTACCAGGTTCAGGTGGTTAATAGCTTTGGTCATATGAAGCTTCATTAAACT
Organism: Etheostoma spectabile; assembly: GCF_008692095.1. Classification (NCBI taxonomy): domain Eukaryota; kingdom Metazoa; phylum Chordata; class Actinopteri; order Perciformes; family Percidae; genus Etheostoma; species Etheostoma spectabile. The sequence continues at coordinate 42,774 of NW_022603123.1, forward strand.
TTCTGAACAATGTTCTTCATTTTCTGAACGCATTCACTCAGTAGTGTTTTATTATTGGTTGTACATCTGTGATTGTCCTAGAGGTGCTCTCAGTCCAGCACCTCTCCCGCTCATCTTTGTTAGTTTTACTCTGTCCAGCATAAATCGCTGACACCATACCTCACACTCATCCATGCATATACATTCACCACTGACTAAACTGACTAACACCATCATTGAATTATCATTTCTTTTGTTGTGGTCATATTCTCGCATTTCCTTCAACCTTTGCACACGGTCTTTTGTCCTGGCCTTTTCATGGGGTCATGACAAAGCATCTAGGGTCAATTTTAGCCTTTGTGTGAGTACATAGGTTTCCAGATACATTGTTTTTGTGAAGATTGACGACCAAATTGTTAGTTTTTCTGAAATTTTGCGAACCATTACAATACGTTTCATAGCCTCGTTGGCGCAGTAGGCAGCGCGTCAGTCTCATAATCTGAAGGTCGTGAGTTCAACCCTCACACGGGCCAGGTGTTTTAAAAAACACTACTGCTGCTGAAAATACAGTGACAGGTGGTTGAACACTGGCACAAGCACATGAATGGAATTTGACATTCTTTGGTTATTTCTGAGATTGATACAATGAAAGGAATTTTTTAAGAGTGGTAGCAAACCAATCAAAAGGGTTATATAACATATGTGTTATGTCCTTAGACATACTATCCAAGCAGGGAGATGAGTACAGAGATTTGGGTGCTAGCAAGATGGATGTAGGTTGCCCATTGTTCATTTAGACTTACCAGCAACATTGTTATGATACAAACCTGCTTGAAAAATAGCCACAATTCTTTTTAAAGACTTGCGCATGGAACACAAATGATATGGCAATGTCTGAAGTGTTCAGGCATGTCAAATGGATAACTCATCTAGCAGAATGTGCAACTCTACACCTGAACAGGGACTTGAACCCTGGACCCTCAGATTAAAAGTCTGATGCTCTACCAACTGAGCTACCCAGGCTTCTAAAGCTATTGACTGTGGAAAAAACAATCTGCTGAACTACAAATTAAAGTAAATGAAGACCATTAAGCTGTTGCCATGATCACGATCTTCTGGACAGCAGGAGGGTAGACCATAATTTGCACAATAATAATAAAAATAATAATACATTTTATTTAACAGCGCCTTTCTAACACTCAAGGACGCTTTACAGAGAATAAGAGACAGATACAGGGAACATAAAAGTGTAAGTAGTAATAACAAAAAAAATAAAACAAAAAACAAAACAAACAAAACAAACAAACAAAAACAAAACAAAACAGGAACAGTGTATTTACAGATAAGCGAGCTGGAACAGATGGGTTTTTAGTCTAGTTTTGAACAGAGGGAGAGAGTTGATGTTGCGGAGGTCGGGTGGGAGTGAGTTCCAGAGCTGGGGAGCAGAGCGGCTGAAGGCTCTGCTCCCCACGGTGATGAGTCGAGCATGGGGGACAGTGAGGTGGATAGAGGAGGAAGATCTGAGGGAGCGGGAGGGGACGGCGATTTGTAGGAGTTCTGATAGATATGGAGGGCAAGGTTATGGATGGCTTTGAAAGTATGGAGAAGGATTTTAAATTGTATTCTGAATTGAACCGGGAGCCAATGGAGCTGCTGAAGAACCGGGGTTATATGATGAAATGAGGGGGTTCTGGTGATGACACGAGCTGCTGAGTTCTGAAGAAGTTGAAGTTTATGGAGGGATTTTTGAGGAAGGCCAAAAAGGAGAGAGTTACAGTAGTCAAGGCGGGAGGTGACGAGGCTGTGGATAAGGATGGAGGCAGTGTGAGGGGTAAGGGACGGACGGAGGCGGTTTATGTTGCGTAGGTGGAAGTATGCAGACCGGCAGATATTATTTATGTGTGACTGAAAGGAGAGGGAGGAATCAAGGATGACGCCCAGACTCTTGACCTGAGGGGAAGGGGAGACCAAGGAGATGTCGATTGGTAGAGAGAAACTATTGATTTTGGATAGGGTGGACTTGGTGGCTACGAGGAGGAGTTCGGTTTTATCACTGTTTAGTTTAAGGAAGTTTGAGGTGAACCAGTCTTTTATTTCAAGTAAGCAGTTAGTAAGGGACAAGGGGGGGAGCGAGGAGGTGGGTTTGCTGGATAAGTAGAGCTGGGTGTCATCTGCGTAACAATGAAAATGAATGTTGAATTTGCGGAAGATATTGCCAAGGGGAAGTAGGTAGGTGATGAAAAGGAGGGGGCCAAGAACTGAACCTTGAGGGACGCCAGTAGTAACAGGGGAAGGGTGGGATGTGAAAGATTTGAGTTGAATAAACTGAGTGCGGTCGGAGAGATATGAGCGGAACCAGTCAAGAGGGGTGTGAGAGATGCCGAGGGAAGAAAGTCTATTGAGGAGAATGGAGTGAGAAATGGTATCAAAGGCCGCACTGAGATCGAGGAGGATGAGGATGGAGATGAGTCCGGAATCAGCAGCTGTGAGGAGATCATTGGTGATTTTTATAAGGGCAGTTTCAGTACTATGGGAGGGGCGAAAACCAGACTGGAAAGGTTCATAAAGACAGTTAAGGGTAAGAAAAGCATGGAGTTGAACAGACACTATTTTTTCAAGAATTTTAGAAATAAAGGGAAGATTTGAGATAGGACGAAGACAATGCCTGAGAACACCAAATGTTATTGCACAAATGGTTGAAAATGGCTAAATTGGCCAAAAAGGTTAAAAAGCTCAAAGTCACAACTCATCATGGCCACTAGCAGATTGTGAACATCCAGTAAACCTGCATGACAGATGATGATGGCGAGCACTTCATACATATCCCAGAATCAAGCTGTTGCCTTATCAGGGACTTGAGCTGTGGTATTCTTCTTCGCTCAAAACGTTGATAGCCATAATGCAATTTTATGGCTACAGACAAATAAACTTTATTGCTAGTGGGTACAATAAAACAACTCTCCCTCTTGATCAGCTTCCTCTTGACGGGAAAAATCCACCAGATGACTTGCCATCCAAGCAGGGAGATCAGCACAGAGATTTGGGTGCTAGCGAGATGGATGTAGGTTGCCCATTGTTCATTTAGACGTACCACCAACATTGAAAACAGAGGTCTGTGGAAAAAACAATCTCCTGAACTACAAATTGAGGTTCAAGTAAATGAAGAAGATTAACTGTTGCCATGGAAGGAAAAATCCACCAGATGACTTGCTATCCAAGCATGGAGATCAGCACATATCCCACAATAAAGCTGTCGCCTTACCGAGGACTTGAGCTGTGGTATTCTTTTTTACTCAAAACATTGATAACCTAATTCAAACAACACAGCTTCAGACAAGTAAACTTTATTGCTGGTGGGTGCAAAAAAACAACTCTCCCTCTTGTTCCGCTTCTATACTCTTAGTGTTACGGTTAGTAAGACCCAGAACCATAGAGATACAAAAGGCATGCAGACAGGATAAGGTTCAGGTAGTTTAATGAGTGTGGAGGGGTTCAAACACTGGTGTAGACAGGTGGCTGGTCGGCGTGAGGGAGGAAGGCAGCTCGGAGGGACAACGGATGGATCTAAGGAGAGGCAGAGTTAGTACTAGAATACAACAACAAACAACAACACAGGCGCAAATGACTAGGAGCCCAGTTACCACAATAGTGCATGTAATAATCTGGCGTTGAAGGGGCGGTCAGCCCGGGTTTATGTATTGCAGTGGGTGATGAGTGATGAGGAACAGCTGAGTGGATGACGGAACGTAGATGGAAAGCCACGCCTCTAGATCCCTGGAACGCCCTCACGGCAAGACAGACAAGACACACAGAAGAAAGGGAAGACAAGACACACGTTGGGGAATTCACCAGACCACAACATTTAGCCCTCGTGACAAGAAAAATGCACCAGATGACCTTCTATCCAAGCAGGGAGATGAGTACAGAGATGTGGGTGCTAGCAAGATGGACGTAGGTTGCCTATTGTACATTTAGACTTACCAGCAACATTATTATGATGCAAACCTGCTTGAAAAACAGCCACAATTCTTTTTAAAGACTTATGGATGGAACACAAAACAATATGAAGTGTTCAAGAACATCAACTCTACACCTGAAACAGGGACTTGAACCCTGGAACCTCAGATTAAAAGTCTGATGCTGCTCTACCGACTGAGTACCCAGGCTTCTAAAACTACTGGCTGTGGAAAAAATAATCTCTTGAACTACAGATTGAAGTTTAAGTAAATGAAGACATTAAGCTGTTACCATGATCACGGTCTTCTGGACAGCAGGAGGGTAGACCTAATTTGCACAATGCCTGAGAACACCAAATGTTATTGTACAAACTGGTTGAAAATTGGCTAAATTGACCAAAACGATTAAAAAGCTCAAAGTCCCAACTCATCATGGCCACTAGCAGACTGTGAACATCCTGCAAACCTGCCTGACAGATGACGTTAGCAAGCACTTCTTACATATCCCAGAATCAAGCTGTTGCCTTACCAGGGATTGAGCTGTGGTATTCTTTTTCGCTCAAAACCGTTGCTAACCTATTGCAATTGTGGGACAAATAAACTTTATTGTGGTGAGTACAATTAAAAAACTCTCCCTCTTGATCCGCTTCCTCTTGA
>NW_022603124.1:0-32253 GCF_008692095.1 Etheostoma spectabile
ATATGTGATTATATGTTAGAGCATTGATAATTGTATGAAATGCAGTTCACATAATCACGCTGAAGAAGAAAATGAACTTAGTTCAAATCCCAGTGGCAGGGTGTTAACTTTCTTCCACTTTATCTTCACAGCCCCTTAAGCAAACTTAAAACATGTACAGAATGAAAATGAGCGCCTATTTATTATTCACAATTTAAACAGGAGTGGCCTGTGTCTCAGCTGAACCGAGCCAAACCTTTCATCAAGCGCTGCGTACATTCTGTTTTTGCGTTATTGAAAATTCACAGTGAAGACGTGAATGTGAAGGCAGATTGAAGCTAAATTGGGCGTTTCAAAGTTCTTCAGAGAGAAAGCCAGAGGAAGGAAAGTGTCAAATATACAACAGAAAACATAAGTCTTTATTCTGCCTAATAAAGCAGACGGTATATAGCTTCACATGATCTGGGAGTCCTCTCTTGTTGGCAGAGGCGGACTTACCATTAGGCAAAGATCGGCAATTTCCTTTGGCCCCGAGCTACCAAGGGCCCCTAAAACGCCTCATAAACTATGGTTACGATTTGTTGTCTTACTTTTCACCAATTAATTATATCTCCAAACATGATACGCTAAAGTGCAATCCAATTGTTTAATTCATGATGAGAAACTCCCCCAGTCCCCACTACATTGGACTATTCCATTATCCTACTGTAAACAAACGGCTCAGCGGGCTGTGAGCTGGAGGCTACAGACGGTCGGAAAAAGAAGGGAAGCTACCAAAGTGGTTCTGAAAAAGGAAGAACGGGAAGAAAGCAGAACATTTGCAAAACTTCCAAAGGTAACAACCTTTTTCACAACGGTACTGACAACACTAACATTAACGTTACTAAAGAGCAGCAAGAAGCCGGTGCTTGCGCTAGCAATGCTAACACTCATGAAGAGTAGTGTCAGCCCGGGTTGCTGTAGTGAAGACTGGAGAAAGTTACAAGTACGTCTTTCTCAGATAAATAAGGACTGAAAAGGGGGAGAGCAAGGGTTGTGGAGGGCCCCATGCCTGTGTTGGCCTTAGGCCTCACATGACTAAATCCGCCCCTGCCTGTTGGTCACTTCTGGAACAATGTTGCATCCAACATGTCCGCCTTGTTTAATGTAACTGTTTCTGTCAATGTTTTGATTTTGACTGACCTGTCAGTCTTCCAGCTCTCTAAAGTTAAAAATGTGCTGTGTTTGCTGGACTTTCAAAAGAATGATAACAACCTGTTGGAACCACCTCATGACTTGTCTATCTGCACATGGACCCTTTCCTTTTGGAAGTCGTATACATGGACCTTCAACCTGGACACTTGGTGCAACATTGCTGACTTCTTGAGGTCAAGGCTGTAGCCTCGTCCTAAAGCCTTGACCTCAACCTGCGCATTGATTAGTCCCTTGTCTTGTGTCTGTCTGTGTTTGTGTGTGTGTGTGTGTGGTGTTTGTGTGTGTGTGTGTGTGTGTGTGTGTTGTGAGAGTGTGTGTGGAGTGTGTGTCTGTTTCTGCATGTGTTGTTTTGTCTCCTGCCTCCCTCCTTCCCTCCCAGCTTTCCTCTCTGTTTTTTTGGCTCTGAGACACGTTCCAATGTCTCAGTGTGTTGTTTGTAATGATTGAAACTGGTTCTGAATATAAAAAATTACACAAAAAAGAAAACATAAGTCTTCAGATGAAATGAACGGTGCCGGTGTCCTAGATGTAAATGGAGGAGGGTGTTGACCTGCCTAAGAGGGATTAAGTGTGTTGTGCACATTTGCGAATTATAGGTTCATTTGAATGAGTCACTGGCTTGAGCTGTGTTTTCTAAGTATGGTCATCTAAGACCATATAGCCAGGGAGTGGTGTTATTCTTGGAGGACTTTCAAACATGTGAGTATTTTTTTCCTCAAATGTGTGTGTGTGTGTGTGTGTGTGTGTGTGTGTGTGTGTGTGTGTGTGTGTGTGTGTGTGTTTTTACACCAGGGAGGACATTTTTGCAAAGTGAAATCACCTCTGGACAACCTCCCTCCTTTGCCCGTCTAGCATATGAAAAAGTTTTAAGAACCAACATGTAGTGTGAAGAGTTAATCTTCGGATGAAAAGGGTTGCGTAATAAAAAAATCCCACAGTAGAAGTTCCTCGCAGTCAGCGTGAACACAAACATGTGTTACACGTCTTTTTGTTCCCGACAGTGATGTCACTCACAGCTGACCCCCCCGCCGTCACTGAGCAGCTTTGTATGCGTGGTTGTGGTTTTGTTTGTGATTTGGTGTTTTTCTCTCTCTTGCATGAATGTGTCACCACGCTCGTGTGCCGTCCAGCAGTAACTGAATGTCTGTCTTGTTATAGCGGAGGAGGGACAATCAATACAAAAAGGCTCTTTTTCAGACACATTGACCTGTCAGTTTAACTTGTGACTTTATTTTTCTCTTCTTTTTATGGTAATGGCCCTTCTGTTTGTGTAATGTAATGCAGTCAGAAAGGAGAGAGTGGTGTGTCACTGCACACTGACACATCACTGCTGTCACTCCTTAAACGTTAATACCAGGGTAATTTGATTTTCTCGCTGTTGCCATTAAAGCTCATTAAATCTTAAACCTGCTGATGCATTAGCTGCGTGGGACATGAGAGTAGAAGTCCTACAGCTCCTGGCAAAGGCTCCTGGGATCTGCAGTTTTTTAAGGTCCAAGCTCGCCCCTCATCTCCCATCTAGCCTGTAATTTAACCCTCATGTTGTCCTCGGGTCAAATTGACCCGTCCTATATCAATGTTCTTTTTAATTCCCCAAAATAACATGATTGATTCCACACAACGCTCTTTGGCAAGTACAAATCTCTACTTTCATTAATTTTGGGGTGTCTTATTCAATTTTATAGCAAGTGTTTTTGAAATAGTATTGAGTAAAAGTTGACATATTCCAGTCTTTGATTATCCATTAACATCCATTCCTTTAATTTTAGTCTAAATAATTCTTAATTTCTGCTTTTCTAACTCAAAAATTAGGTATAATTTCCTATAAATGAGGTTTATTGACCATAAAGTCCAAACATAATTGTAAAACTAGAGTTAATAAGTTAGGGTTACATAGTGTTGAAAGCGTCAAAAGTGTTGAAAAAAGAGACAAAAATGTAAGAAAAAGTTAAAAAAAGGTAGATAAAAGACATCAACAAAAGCGTTAATATTCAATTTTTGGGGGTTAACAGAAACCACATAACTGAGATACACGGCAGAACAGAAAGAAAACATGTGTTGCTATAACACCCCAGGCAACAAGTCCTCCAAACTATACAACGGTGTAGGTTCTATTCCTTTTTTCTAATATTATCCACAGGAGTGTTTTCCGACCGCCCTCATTTCTAAACCACAAGTTCGCGGTTTTAAACACGTCGTTAACGTTGTGAAATTGTTGCAGTTGGGTTATGTTTAGGCACAAAAACTACCAAGTCAAAGCTTTAGTGCGTAACGTTTTCATATTAATGAACTATGTTACATTCAAGCCGTTGCCAAATAAGTTGATACAAAGCTAATGAAGAAGATCAACTCCACACAACTCTCCGTGCTCACAGCCACCAGTGTTCATCCGTGAAATAGCATGACATAGGGTCTCTGATTGGGTTGTAGTTCCTAAACGGCAAGGCTGAATAATTTAGAAGTTAAAGCCCGAGCAATAATAATCTTGCAGAGTTTTTTTGGGGGCCTTGATGTTGTGGTCCTCCTCCCCATGGGGTTTGGGAAAAGTTTGATTTCCCAGCTCGCTCTGTTGTGAAGGAGTTGGCTAAGGCTAACGCTAGCAATGCTAATCTGACATCATGGCAGATCCAGAGCGGCTCTGGGCAGATCCAATAGTTTTAAACTTCAGCAGAGTACTCAACTTCAAGGAAGTTAACACTTGTCAATGGAGAGTGGCCAGACTCTCTGGACATGGACAGGAGTCTGGTAGGACCAGGCTAATGGACCAGAGTCTGGTAGGACCGGGCTAATGGTCCAGAGTCTGGTAGGAACAGGCTAGTGGACCTGAGTCTGGTAGGACCAGGCTAATTGTCCAGAGTCTGTTAGGACCAGGCTAATGGACCTGAGTCTGGTAGGACCAGGCTAATGGACCAGAGTCTGGGAGGACCGGGCTAATGGTCCAGAGTCTGTTAGGACCAGGCTAATGGACCTGAGTCTGGTAGGACCAGGCTAATGGACCAGAGTCTGGTATGACCGGGCTAATGGACCAGAGTCTGGTAGGACCAGGCTAATGGACCAGAGTCTGTTAGGACCAGGCTAATGGACCTGAGTCTGGTATTACCGGGCTAATGGACCAGAGTCTGGTTGGACCAGAGTCTGTTAGGACCGGGCTAATGGACCTGAGTCTGGTATGACCGGGCTAATGGACCAGAGTCTGCTAGGACCGGGCTAATGGACCAGAGTCTGGTATGACCGGGCTAATGGACCAGAGTCTAGTAGGACCAGGCTAATGAACCAGAGTCTGGTAGGACCGGGCTAATGGACCAGAGTCTGGTAGGACCGGGCTAATGGACCAGAGTCTGGTAGGACCGGGCTAATGGACCAGAGTCTGGTAGGACCAGGCTAATGGACCAGAGTCTGGTAGGACCAGGCTAATGAACCAGAGTCTGGTAGGACCGGGCTAATGGACCAGAGTCTGGTATGACCGGGCTAATGGACCAGAGTCTGGTAGGACCAGGCTAATGGACCAGAGTCTGGTAGGACCAGGCTAATGGACCAGAGTCTGGTAGGACCGGGCTAATGGACCAGAGTCTGGTATGACCGGGCTAATGGACCAGAGTCTGGTATGACCGGGCTAATGGACCAGAATCTAGTAGGACCAGGCTAATGGTCCTATTGCCTCAGCTCGCACGGAACCTGGACTGAGGTTCCTGTACCTGTTGGCTAGAGAGTAAAATAAAGGTTACGACTCACCAGGTTACGTTTTTAGTTCCTGGCGTCTTTAAATTACACGGTGCCCATTGAATAATCTTTGATTGCTCATCTTACTCTTATATCTTAGGAGAAGTCCCTCATCCATTAGCTATCGTTCATATTTTATGATTCTTTACAATGTTTTATTAATGTTTGCAGCTTTGTGTGTCTCGCTTGCAAAGCAAAACAATTTTGGAAATTGATGTTATTTAAGCAATTTTTCGACATGCCAACAAAGATGGTATGTTGTCTGTTAATGTAGAAACCAGACGTAGACTCAGCCAACACACATGTCCTCCCTTTATTTTAAAATTAGGATTATTAAAATGTTTTTACAAGTGTGTTATTTGTATCGTTAAGAATAAAGACACACTTTCCAATAAGCATTAGGTTCATGGTCAACCTGTAAAGGTGTCGACAGAGATTTATACCTTTATTACCTGAAGGCTCTAATTCTCTCTTTATGTCCCTCTTGGTCTCTTTCCATCCATTTGTCTGTCTATCGCTCATGCATCTGTCTTCTGTACGCCATCAATTATTCACCCGGAGCGGATGAATATTTCAAAAGGGTGCCGGACTCTCTTCTTCTTCTCTATACCTCATCCCCTCGTCCCTGTGTCTGTTTTATCTCGCTGCTCTCTCTCTGTCTCATCTTCCTGCCTCCTCTGGCTTTGCCACCATCAACCTGTGTGTGTGTGTGTGTGTGTGTGTGTGTGTGTGTGTGTGTGTGTGTGTGTGTGTGTGTGTGTGTGTGTGGTGTGTGTGTGTGTGTGTGTGTGTGTGTGTGTGTGTGTGTGTGTGTGTGTGTGTGTGTGTGTGTGTGTGTGTGTGTGTGTGTGTGTGTGTGTGTGTGTGTGTGTCCTGTGGAATCTGTAAAAGATGGGATTTTAGCCTCATGCTGTGAACTAGACTGACAGCTGTCTTTGGTCACCATTTATTACCTCAGCCGACTGAAAGTGTGTGTGTGTGTGTGTGTGTGTGGTGTGTGTGTGTGTGTGTGTGTGTGTGTGTGTGTGTGTGTGTGTGTGTGTGTGTGTGTGTGTGTGTGTGTGTGTGTGTGTGTGTGTGTGTTATCTCTGCAAGTGTGCTTGTAAGGTATGCCTGTCTTTTTCTATTCCAGGTTTTTTTGAGAGGATTAATGGGAGAGGCGTCTGGAGTGATGATGGTTTGTTGGGGCTGTCGGAGGCCACTCCAGTCAGCCCCTCATTAACTATGAATAGGATCTACCTTTCACATGTTTCCATAGAGGGGCTGCTGAGCCTCTCTGCATACTCACTCTGCTCTCACAGAGGTTTTCACTAGCCAAGAAATACGTGTGGAGAGCCACACCACAGCTTTGTCCCAAATCTAATCCTTAAGGGATATTTCATATAGCGTGTTAGCCACAGTAGATGGCAGTCGGCCCGTCGTCAGTTTAAGTGTACGCTATATTTAGAATATTTTCACCTTGCTGTCAGACATCCCTGTTTAAGGTTATGCAGGGGGGAGCTGAAGCTGTTCTATGCTCTGGTTGAATTATCTGTCAGGCTAGGGCTTTTTTGCATGTTCTCTACATGTCTGCAGGTGTTTTCCATCTCCAGTTTTTAGTCTTCAAACCTTTTGATCTTTGCTTTTCCTGTAAACGGTGTAATTAATTATAAAGGAAGTGACTATTTACATTTTATTTGTTTTAGATTGGAACATTACATTCTATTCATTTCAATCTTAGATATATACAAATGAGAAATGCAAGCATTTATAACACTACTGCAGTATTAAGGCAGGACGAAAGACAATTGATTGTGTGAATATCATTTCAGATCTCTGCAGTATTCATGTATCAACATCAGCAAGAAACCAAAAAGATAAAATACAGAACTGGCTTTATCGTCGTTAATATCATTATCATTTGAGTCAGGCATTACAGCGATGTGACATTAATATGTTTCTTCAAATCTGGGATTAGAGCTAGAGGATCAAACTGGGACCATCAGGGATTAGATAGACAGATAGACAGATAGATAGATAGATAGATAGATAGATAGATAGATAGAGCGAGAGATAGATAGATAGATAGATAGATAGATAGATAGATAGAAAAGGGTGAAGTGAGGGGAATGAGAGAAGAGACAAAACAACAGGGCCTGAGGGCTGTTGTATTCTTTTGTTTGTTTTCCTTCTTTTTTACTTCCTTTCAATCTCATGTGTCTGTGAGTGTGTAAATATATATGTGTTCTTTCTCTTTCTCTCTCTGTGTGTGTGTGTTTTATCGGCAGGATTTGAGCATTTACTGTGGCCTGTGTCCTGCTGCGCTGCAATCTGTTTGCTCTCCTTCCTCCTCTCTCAGTACAAAGCAGCAGCACATTTGGCTCGACACACTCTTAATCTGTGATGTACTGATGGATGGTGATGATGATTGTGATGGTGATGATGGCCATGTGTGTTTCTGCTGGTTTATTCCCTTTTACATCCTTTGGGAAGTTCTTAAAGGGTTCACATGTTTGCTCATTTTTAGGTTTGTAATTGTATCTAGAGGTTATATCAGAACAGGTTTACATGGTTTAATTAAATAAAAACACCATATTTTTGTTGTACCGCACATTACTGCAGCTCCTCTTTTCACCCTGTGTGTTGAGCTCTCTGTTTTAGCTACAGAGTGAGGCATCACACTTCTATAGGAGTGGCACATGCGCAGTACCCAGGTAAAGGACTACTAGCCAGTCAGAAGCAGAGTATGAGGGTGTGCCCTGACAGTACCTAGGTAAGGACTAATAGCCAGTCAGAAGCAGAGTATGAGGGCGTGCCTTGAGAGTTCCTAGGTAAGGACTACTAGCCAGTCAGAAGCAGAGTATGAGGGCGTGCCCTGACAGTACCTAGGTAAGGACTACTAGCCAGTCAGAAGCAGAGTATGAGGGTGTGCCCTGACAGTACCTAGGTAAGGACTACTAGCCAGTCAGAAGCAGAGTATGAGGGCCCTGACAGTACCTAGGTAAGGACTACTAGCCAGTCAGAAGCAGAGTATGAGGGCCCTGACAGTACCTAGGTAAGGACTACTAGCCAGTCAGAAGCAGAGTATGACGGTGTGCCCTGACAGTACCTAGGTAAGGACTACTAGCCAGTCAGAAGCAGAGTATGAGGGTGTGCCCTGACAGTACCTAGGTAAGGACTACTAGCCAGTCAGAAGCAGAGTATGAGGGCCCTGACAGTACCTAGGTAAGGACTACTAGCCAGTCAGAAGCAGAGTATGAGGGTGTGCCCTGACAGTACCTAGGTAAGGACTACTAGCCAGTCAGAAGCAGAGTATGAGGGCCCTGACAGTACCTAGGTAAGGACTACTAGCCAGTCAGAAGCAGAGTATGAGGGCGTGCCATGCTAGCAGCTAGGCGAGAATTATAACGTGTGTTGCGAAGTGAAACATGTTTGTTTCTGAAGTAAAGGCCGGACTATAACAAAGCTGTTAGGAGCAGTTTGTGAACAGTGTTTTCTGTTGGAGATGATAAGTCCCTTTGGGGGGGACGTTTTTACTTTGTAAGTCTGTAACATGCCCAAAAAAAGAAAATAACACAATAAAGGAAAGGGAAAAGGCTAAAAAGCATAATATGACACTTAAAGTGTAACTCTCGCCAAAATGCAACCTAGGGTCTTTTTGTGAATGTACTTGAGTCAAACTGTCGTTTAAAATAAAAAATAATTAGGACAGAAGCGCCACTTTTAAGATTTACAGTATTCTCGTTTTCAGGTCAAATGGCCTTTTGAATGGGAATGCTAGGGGCGCTACTATGCTAGCCTCAAAATAGTTATTTTTTAAACAGTAAGAAGGCTCGACATAACATGAGACCTTGCTCCGAGTATCACCAGGGGCTCTGCACGTGAACTCAGCATGGAGAACATTGGTTGTGTTCACAGAGTTTACTAAAAAGAAAAGGTTTGAGCAGCTCACATTAGCAGTTGTTGTTTACGCTAGCCGACATTCTTCCAGTCAAAAATAGTCGATCTCCGAATGCAGATGAACGGACTCCATAGGAGGAAATGTCATTCTTATACGAGGCTCCTTTTTCAACTACAAGGTCATTATTGAGTTTTGCTAACGACAAAACAACTAATTACCCGTGCATTTACGGTGTATGGAACTAAGCTGTAGGAATTTTCCATCTTTACTCTCCCTCTTTACTCTTTTTGACTGGCGAGATTGACGGCGACCGGAAAAACGACCGCTAATGTGAGCTGCTCAAACTTTTCTTTTTAGTAAACTCTGTGAACACAACCAATGTTCTCCATGCTGAGTTCACGTGCAGAGCCCCTGGTGATACTCGGAGCAAAGTCTCATGTTGTGTCGAGCCTTTTTAGTGTTTTAAAAAGAGCGATTTTGATGCTAGCATAAAAGTGCCGCTAGCTCTCCCATTCAAAAGCCATTTGTAATGAATCATAGAAGTAGCGCTTCCGTCTTAATTATGTTTTTAATTGACAGTTTGACTCGAGTACATTCACAAAATGGCCCTTAGTTGCATTTTGGCGAGAGTTAAAGAACAATTCAATTATTTTTGGTTCGATGCTTCCAAACTGCTGTCAGTCCACCGTCCATCTTGTTTAACTTCGCCCCCGTCGGCTCCTTTTTCTTCATTACCAAGTCCTTCAGCTGTTTTATATTTGCTGTTTAAGTTGTGATGCTTTTACTCTAATTGGGATTATCTAAGTAGTATTTATTTCAGGATTCCCAACGGAGCCACGTCTGGTCTCCACACCGCCGTAATGATATTAGTTGGTAGCTCAGCGCTGAATAAGACATGAAGTAACATTTTGGTCCTTTCTCCGCTGTGGGTGGTGTGGAGCCTCGAGGGTAGGGGGAGGGGTTAGACAGAGACGCTAAATTTTTAAATCTTGCTAGCTTTTTAACATTAGGACCCTGCCTTCAATCTGCTTCAAATCATATTGTAGCTCAGCCGAATAAGAAAATCATCATTCCATGTATTCTTACCCAGAACACACTATACAAACACAAACTCACTATTCTTCTCCCTGCCTGTGTGGTCTGGCACCGTCTCACTGTGACCGCACAGCCGACAGTGACACTGCAGGCTCGGATAATGAAAACACACACACACACACACACACACACACACACACAGTAACATACTGTCCAACCCGAGGCATGCTGCGACGTCTTCTACGCCTCTGACACTAACACGGTGTGTGTGTGTGTGTGTGTGTGTGTGTGTGTGTGTGTGTTGTGTGTGTGTGTGTGTGTGTGTGTGTGTGTGTGTGCGCGCGCGTGCATGCGTGTGCGTGTGCGTGTGTGTGTGTGTGGTGTTTGTTTTCACCTTCTCCTTCTATGCATGGAGTGGGATTACTTTGATTGACAGGTGTGACCGTTGTTTGCCACGCACACTCGCGCCAGCAGTGTGATTATAATTGCAACATGAACATGTCATGTTGGGGTCGTCATGGCAACAGTAGCGTGCACGGTTTTACGTTGACATGAGTGCAATGTCCCGTTTTATCTGCATGCAGGAATGTACTTTTATTCTGACACCAGTGTTTCCTTGGCTCCAGGCTCAGTGTGAGATACTGTAAACCTCGCTGGCCCAGGACATTTATGAATGAATTTGACAACCCGGTCTCAGGCCAGTTCGTGAAATGGTCATGGAATTTTGATTTATTATTTTGTGTACATTAGGGGACCAAACGTCCTCTTTTGCCCGGACTTGTCCACTTTTTACGTACTGCCCGGGGCGTCCGGGGTGGGGGGGTTATACATTTATTATCTGGTTTTCGCTGTCCTGTTCGGAACAAGTGCAACACAACATTAATGTGATCTGTGCACAAATCAAAATATTAAATAACATGACAATTTCACGAACTGCCATGAGACTGTGCTGGAATTTGAACATCATTTCAGTATATTCATAGATTTACTTCTGCATCCATATTAAAGTATAGAGTTTGAGAAAAAATGGGTAAACGTTCCAACAATAAAGACAAAAGTTCAGGCCACACATGAGGTTCATTTTATCAAACTAAAAGAGAAGAGGCCTACATGAGCACAAAGTTGAATAATATAGGGTTATCTCTATGTTACTTTATCAGTGGTGTCTGTGATGCATAAATGAGGCTGTTCTCCATTTGGCCGGGCTGGTGAGCCGTATGGTAAGCAGTAGCAAGGGAAGGGGACTCTATTTAAATGGAGTGCAGGGTGCACATGCCGCGGCAGGTGTAAAGTTGCATTTTTGTCAGACGATATCAGAGAGTAGCAGGGAGAGAAGCTGATGCTCCTTCTAAAAGAGGATTTTTAATAAGATGAAATAAAAAGATAAATATCAGGCAGGGCAACATAATCAACATTTTCATTCATTCATTCAAACCTTTATTTAACCAGGATAAAAAACTCCTTGAGATTAAAAATCTCTTTTACAGAGTGTCCTGGCAAGTGGCAGCAGCACGTTTCAGATAGACAGACACATGTAAAAACATGAACACACTTTCACTCATATTCAAACAACAATGTCATCATAAAAAACCAGGGTCCTAAATCAATTTAAAAACAGTGACATACAGACTGCCCTTCTGCAAGGTCCTTTAACAAGCCTTTAAAAGAATAAAATGAGACCAACTCCTTCAACTGGAGTTCATTCTGAAGCTGATTCCATGCACATGGGGCTGCAAAATTAAAAGCCTTTTTGCCGAAGTCAGTGCGGACTTTAGGGACTGTCAATAAAACCAGATCCTGTGAGCGCAGGTGATATGTCCCTGCCGACCTCGGGAGGATATAAGTGTTCAGATAAGGAGGAAGAAGTCCTAATACTGCCTTATAAATAAAAAGATGCCAGTGCATCCAATGCCTAATCGAGAGTGAAAACCACCTGACCCGAGAACATGTTACTTACTTTCTTACTACTCTTCATCCCCTATGGCGCATAAGGCTTCACTGAGCTCTCTCCATTGCACTGGGTCCCTAGCAGCATGTGGGGCCTCTCCCCATGACAGGTTCATCTGCTCCAGTTCTTGTCTCACAGTTCTGCACCAGGTGGTTTTGGGCCGCCCAGGTTTTCTTTTGCCAGGTGGTGTCCATCTTAAGACAACTTTTGTGATGCGGCCCTGTGTCTTAGTGTGACCTCTGTGAAATGTCTCCTATGTCTGACAGAATCTCTCGGGGCCCGTCAGGTTTGTGGTAACAGCAGGTTTATTCCTCATCTGCATTTATGACAAAGGACAATGGTGTAGAATCTCATGTGGACCAACAGTGCATGCTCTGTCTGAGGCTAAATCCTCCGTAGCTTTAGGATTACTACATGTACTACTCTTAAAACTCTACAAGATAGTTACAGTTTGACACATTGATCGTATAGTGGATTGAAACTCAAACTAAAAAAATGAAACACAACAAATTGTCAGAACATACACTGTTAGACTTTTTATTGTATTTTTGCGGTAACTTACTGGCAACGTGTTGCCAGTAAGTTACTGTAACTACGCGATTACAGTATCATAACTGTAATTGCTTTTTACAGTATAAAAACCCTTACAGTAACTTACTGGCAACACGTTGCCAGTAAGTTACTGTAACTCCCCGATTACAGTAAGTTACTGGCAACACGTTGCCAGTAAGTTACTGTAACTACCCGATTACAGTATCATAACCGTAAATGTTTTTTACAGTATAATACCCTTACTGTAACTTAGTTTTACAGTATAATACTCTTACTGTACCTTAGTTTTACAGTAGTAAAAATACCCTTACTGTACCTTAGTTTTACAGTAATATAATACCTTTACTGTACCTTAGTTTTACAGTAGAAAAAGTACCCTTACTGTAACTTAGTTTTACTGTATAATACCCTTACAGTAATCATATTATAATTACAATTTGCTAAATAATACTGAAATTGTCTTGCTGTATTATAGTTTTATTGTAATTGTGGTTCACAATGTTTTACACTATTTGGCATTGGCTGTACAAACAATTTAAAATATTTTACATAAATTCTATTGAATTTAATAAATTCCAAATAATTGACTTTAGCCCTGTACAAAAGTAATACATTTTTATTTTCAGGTAAAAACATCAGGAACAAGATATTTTTTAACTCTGAAAGTGCAAAAGAACAGAAAGTTGACATACAAGTGATACTAAAACGATGTCTAAATATGCGCCAAAACACTGGGCAGCATTCAGAGGTGAATACAAGTCTGAACAATGTAGTTACCATTTGAATTGACTCTCAAACGAATGAACATTTTAAATCCTGAAGAAAACTAAATAACCTGTTTTGCAAATGTATACAAAATGTGGTGTGGTTGTTACCACAAAGCTGAAGTTGTTGGCTTTGGAAGGAGGAACAGTCTGCTTAGAAGGATTTGTGGAGGCCGGACCCATAGTACTGTTGCTTGCTGATCCACATCTTCTGAAGGTGGACAGAGAGGCCAAGATGGAGCCTCCATCCAGAGATGCTCTGGTGGGGTGGTCCATACTGGACCTGTATGAGAAGCAGAGAAATGATCATGAGTTTCTCTCATCTAAACTGTTAACAAACTTAAAACTTGTGCATAAACAGAATATGACAGTATACAAAATAAGTCACCAGTAGTGAAGTCCCCAGATAATTCAAAGGTTCTTTCTACTTTCTTTTGCTGTCTGTCGATGGGTTTGGTGATGATGATTTTGGAGCCGTTTCACAAAACTGATCTAACTAAGGATCTTCCTCTTTAAGTAAAAGGTTAATCTCTGTTAGGATCCTTTCCAAAGGGTGTCAGAAACTTAAAATAATATGTTTGACACCATCAGTGGCAAAACAGAACTTTTAGTGGACGAAATTGACGACGCACATTTGCCCTATATGATTACATTAGAACCCGGTTTGAAAGCTGCAGGTCACAGTGTTCTCGCTCAGTACTGGACCAACTTCAAAGATTGTTATTCTTATCAGTCACTTATACAAAAAAACATAAGAAACTTTAACTAAAATTAAAACACACTTTGTAGCTTTTGCTGCATAACTGTGACCTCTGCTTACACAATGGTAAATACAAGATGATTTTTTGTGTCTTGTTGGGCAGGAAGAGTACGTAGCCGCACCACTTCATCGTACTGTGTAATCATTTTTCTGATGTTAACTATTTTACATCACACAAGAAAATGCTTACCTAGTTTGATGTCATCCACTCAAATTCGGTGAGCCGTTGGAGGAAGGTGGTGACTCTGGAGCTGATTCTCGTCACCTTTCTTTGGACGACTCTTCCGTCTTGTAGCTTGTACCCACAGTAGCAGTGCACTTGGTGCCCTCATCTGGGTTGATCCTTAAGAAGAGAATCTTAAAAGAAAAACAGGTTTAAGATTTTCATAATCAAGAGCAGTCATCTTTAAATACAGCCCTTTATTCACACACACACACACACACACACACACACACACCACACACACACCCCACACACCACACACACACACACACACACACACACACACACACACACACACCACACACACACACACCACACACTCACTCACGTCACTCACTCACACACACACACACACACGTATGTGTTTGTGGTTCCTGTTTAAAGGAAGTGGGACATTGCTCATTTCCACAAGAAAACCTATAGTTTGCCGTTAGTGATGTTTTTTCACATGTCTACAGAATATTTCTAATTCTTGAGTACACAGGTTGCAAAAACGTATACCTGTACATACTTTTTGTTGTATGAGGATAGATTGTTTGAAAGGGATCATGTGCTCCTGTGGGTCAGGGGTCAAGCCTTCTTCCAGCTTTCGCTTCCCTCCCCATCTCTCTCAGTTGTTCCAGTCACTGGTTGTTGTTCTACATTTGAAATGATGAAAATTATTTTTTAAAGTGCATGCATGGGTTTAAATACAATTACACACAATAAAAAAATGCATGCATTAGTATGCAGGTACCAGTATAATGTAGGTAACTCTTTATATTGTTAGAATACACAGAATGTTGTGATTTATTAAAAGTTAATCACTATGTCATTATAAGAGTCCTTAAATAATTTGTTTTAACAATCTGTCAAATTTAAGTTCAAGGGGCTTGGAAAATACTACTTTTCTTTTCCACCATAAACCCATGGTAGAAAGCAATAATACTACTGCAAAGTAAGGCACTGAGGCAAATCTTTGCTGGACATCACGATGGTTTTAAGTGGCCAACCCTGAAGCTAAGGCAAAAAACTACTCTCCATAAATGCTGGAGGCACTGAATTTGCCACCAAAACTAGAGCTTAATGTGTTACGTGAATTAAATTTACCACACGTCTTTTTTTAGCTAAAAAAACTACACAAATATAGCTGTAATAAGTTGTGCTTAATCATTCTAAAACACTGACAAACCAACCAACAGAATTGGGAGTTTTAACGTTAGCATTAACCGGAGGTAATTAGCCAAAATACGGCAACAGCAAGCTCATAAGCTAGCAGAACCGACCTTAAACTCCCAGAATATGGTTACATTGTATTTCAGACAATGGTGTGACAAATAAAAAAGATGTGCCGAACAGCGAATGTAAAACGAGTAGTGTTAGCTTACCGAACGTCGTAATTAGAGCTAGCTATCCTCACCATGGGAAAATGTTAGGTGGAGCGCGTTCGGTTTCCTTCGGGGGGAAGCTAGTTAACAGCTTGCTCTAGCCCAGCTATGACACAGGTCGGTAAGCTAACGTCGCCGCTAGCGAAGGCTATCAGCAGAGATTTTAATGTCACAGAATTAGCAAAGATTGATTTTACCTTAAGCTGCTCCAGCTCTCTCTGAGTAGAGTGTGTGACCGGACTCTGCTGGCGCACGGACCAAAGCGGTACTCCTTTGATGTCTCGAGCCGCTACTTCTTTCAACACCTTTGAAGTATCTACCCGCTATTCTTTTGAAGTCGTGAGGTCATATCACAAAATTTAAATTACCTTCACAGCTAAAAGCATAATAATGTAAATGTAAATGTAAATATCTTTATAAAATGAAATAATTTAATTGTATAGAGATATTTTTTTTTCCATTTAATTTCTATGCTTCTTTAAACTTAACTAAATATTTTATTGAAGTCTGTCTTATTTAACTACAGTATCACTACTGCTGTTGTTTTTACAACAGACTACCACCGCATATTCAAAAAATACAGTAAATCACTGTAAATCAAATGTTACTTCTACCCATAATGCAATGCATAACCAGTAATGACCGAAAAGAAAATTACGATATTTTACTGGGCATTTTGTGGTAAGTAACTGTAGAAATACAGTAGAGTTTAACAGTGTAGTAACAGTTTTTTTTAGCATGCTCTAAAACCACACATCTTTGTTGTAAAATGTCTGGTTCTGGATAAATAGCCAGGGGAAAGAGAACTGACTGACCGACACATGTCATGTCTAGCTCTTCTAGTCAAGTTTTCATTATTTCTTTCATTTCTTCTGTTTGTTTTGCAACTTTGTGTTTTATTTTGATACTCACCGTCTTGTCTTGTTTCAGGTTGATTTAACTTCCTGTTCTTTGTCTACCTTCCTGTTGTGCGTGATTACCTTCCCCCGCCCCAATGTGTTTCACCTGTGCCTTGTTAACTTCCCCATCCTTGTGTATTTAACCCCACCTGTCACTTACCTCACTGTGAGATCTGCAATTCTTCTTTTTGGATACCGTGTTTGCTTTTTGCTCTGGATACTGTTGTCTGTGAATTTTTACTCACTCCACATCAACTTGTTTGGATTGAATCCCCTGAGAGTTGGGCTTGGGCGTGATAACACCAGCTTAAAAAGTGTAGCAAGGAGTCAGACCAGGTGAGCTAAAATGAGTGAGTGAGGTGAGCGTAGACATCTAGTTAATCATCCTCCTCCTCCTCATCTTTAAATCAGCTCAGTTTTTGGAACTGTATGTGAGTTTGCAAAATGATTGAATATGCCAGACGGAGCAGCAAATCATTTAAAACGGCCCGATATGAATGAAATGTATGGTTCAGCTGTTGCACCCTTGTAGCAGCAGCAGTGATTTACTCGTTTTTCATTAAAATGGTTAAGATCCCATATAGTGCTCATTGTCAGCGTTATACTTGAATTCATGTTTACATGCTTTAATGTTCCCAAACACATTATTTTCCTCATTCTGTCTGAATATACTTGTGTTTACCCTCTGTCTGAAATGCTCCGTTTTAGCGCCTTTCTCTTTAAGAAACCCTCCTGATTGGTCAGTGTTTCCAAGTCTTCGGCACCTGCACTCTCGGAGTCTCTGGAATGATTTTAACGGCACTGTAGTAGCAATTTCTATATGTATTATGGTTGTGACATCACAGCACTACTGAAATCCTGGCGGCTCGTTTAAAGGCACAGTTCCTGAGCACTGGCTGTCGGCATTTCTCTGAGGACTTAGCAGCATGATACTTTCATGCTATTAATATTTATAATGAAAAAAGACGTGGAAATCTCCAGTGCTTAATTTAACACCTCCTGTGTCCCTATGAATAATTACTGTGTGCCTAGTGTTCAATGTTATTGGTCTTGTTTGTCTTTTAACCCTCCTGTTGTCCTCAGGTCAAATTTGACCCATTTTCATAAAGTTTCTATAACAAAACCTTTTTGAATAAAGTTTGTTTTAACCACATTGTCAAAAAAATAAATAACGTGGATGGTTCTGTAAAATGATCAGTTCACTACTTTCATTGGATTTGGTGTGTTTATCTACTTTTATAGCTTTTGGGGAACAAATTATAAAGAACATGGAAAAAATGGAGAAAACTTCAAAAAGGACAAAACATAAAACTGACAAATCTGAAAAAGTGACAAAATTTGTAAAAAAGTGACAAATGTCGGGGGAGCCCATAGCTCACTGAGTAAATGCGCTCGCCCCGTCTTGGCTGAGTCCTGCAGCAGCCCGGGTTCGAATCCAGCCTGTGGGACTTTGCTGCATGTTACCCCCCCATCTCTCTCGCTCCCCCTTTCACATGTCTATCCACTGTCCTTGTCTAATAAAGGGAAACAAAAGTGACAAATGTCAAAGTGAGGAAAACGTGTTGACCAATTTAAGTGTAAATTTTGACCCCGAAAAACCAAAAGTTGCAGGTTGACTGGAAGACAAGACAAGGGTTCAAATATTGAAGTGTCACAAAAATCACAAAAAATGTCAAAAAGACAAAGTTTGCTAAAATGTTTCAAATACGCTGGCCAATCGGATCCATAACGAGCAACAACCGTCTCCGCAACGTGGAGACCACGGGGGCCACAGCGGTAGTACGCCTACCTTTATTGCTGCTAACGCACCTGTCGTTAAGGTGGATGGTGATGACCCGCACGGGGACGTACATTTCCATCAGGACAGACATGTTTTCAGAAATGCAAATGAGGTTTATTGTACTGCTCAATAAAATCTACAAAGTCTTTGGCAACTAGACTTCATCGCTATACGAATATTTCATATATCTATATAGAAGTAGAGAACCATAAGACCCCCCCGATGGAATCTGGACATCGGACAAAGGAGCCCGAAGACCATAATGAAGGAGTGTCTGGCCCGGTCAGTTGGAGTAGATGACTGGGGGTGGAGGGGGGGGTGGAGGGTTGTACTCTTTGCCTGCAACGACAGCTGATAGCGAAGGGAGAAACAGCTTATTTAAAGCAGGGTTGTGACTCTGTGATTGGCCCCTGCAATTTGTGTATGATTCTGATTGGTTTAGCAGGAAGGTGAACGCCTCCAACAGCTGATTCCATTCAGGAAGCGAGCATTGATTAAATTAGATCTTCCTGAAAGAATGACTTTTGCATACAGTATATGCGACAGTTATATACAGCAAAAACATTTATTAGGATAAGAGTTGATGTAGGAGTGCATTGATTAAAAGTTAGGTCTTCCTGAAAGAATTTACGCTGAGCTACAGATGTCGGGGACACTCAAACTGGGTAAATCTGGACGGACGCTCAGTTTACAGAGAGAGAAAAAGTTATCCCTGGCTTACACTGGATAAAACTTGACAGGGCTGTGCCATTCGTGGGTCCAGAAAAAACTGCAGTGTATGTTCTGAAATTACAGTAAAAATGTCCCTCCCTGATGTACGCACAGCACAGTTTTGTTTTTGTTTTAGTCAGAGAAGCAACGTACAGTACGCAGTGTAATTAATTTTGTTCCTTTACCTCCAACCCCCACTTTGAGTCGCTGGATCCCCCCCACGCGCTCCCTGCCACTTTACAAATTTACCACAGGAAATCTCACTTTTTACAATACAGGACCTTTAATGAGTTCTTTTTTTATAGCAATTCAAACTATTTTATTTTAAAATGGCTAAATTTGAATAGATTTAGATGATGTTAGTTATGTTGGAAGATTTTTCAGTTTTTTTAAATAATGGAAGTCCTATTTTCTGCTTTTTGCCATTTTTTTTACAAATGAACTCGCCTGAAATGGAACCATACTTGATTTAGTAGCGAATATCAAACATTAAGTCCTGACGTAACTACTGGACGTCTCCTGATCTGACTGACGGATAGCCTCCCTGCTGTAAGAATGGATCTCTTTGTTTTGGGGGGGGGGGGGTCACAAGATTTTGAGATGCTGCAGTTTCAACTCTAAATTATGGTTGTACTTGAAGGGCAGAAGCAGCCCACACAAACCGCGACATCTCAGTTTAGTGCTGATTCTTTTCTTTTGCTTTGGTTAAGCATTTGGTTAGATCATATGATTTGTTACTGAATATGTGACTAAACCTCTGTCTCTTCTCTTCCCCCCCCCCCCCCCCCCCCCCCCGGTCTTCCAACAGGTTAACAGACCTGTCTGCTCTCTCACAGATGGACCAGTGAACTATAAGTACAAGACCAAATGCACTTGCTAATAGAAGGATAGTAAGTATCTGTGTTTTTTTCATCTCCTCTGTCATCATTTATCTTACTCAGTTCTACATGGTTAAAACTGAAAGGCTCCAGATAAAGAGAGCTGTATTTCTGTGTGAGTAGAGTTTGTCTTTGTATGTTTATTGCTTCATCCCAAATGACTGCTCAGAGATGCATGCTGCACCAACTGAATGCACACAGACATAGCCACTATCTAAAGCGCTGTGTACTGTTTAATTTAACGGTAAATGACATGCATTGCATGTGTTGCACCCTTGAAAAGAAAAAACTCCGTCTTCTTTTTGTTCTGCAATTTTATTTTCCACAGAACTGCATTTTTGTATAGTTTTAATGTTTTGACTCATAAAACCTCAAGTCATGCAGACAGATGACACATAGTGTCACTTGGAAGTGTCATTCATTGACACCAGTGTATTAACAATGAATAAAGTTATGTAAAAACATTTTTTCTTTAAGTGGCTAACTTACTTATTTGCTGACTTTTGGGGGGCTTAATGTCAACCTAACTGCAAGTGAGACGACTGTATAAGACAATAACACAGTCAATACAATACAACAATACAAGATATTTGACATTTTCAAAATAAAAAGCATGTCAACAAATTCAACATGTCTGGCCCTTGATGTGATTCTCGTTTTCCAGAGTGGCCCTTAGTGAAACTGGGTTTGACACTCCTGGTTTAGACCCTTCAGCATCATTATATGTGGTGTCAGGTTTCTGTCTCAGAGTGCTCCCTTCAGAGTAGGAATAAGGGCTTAAGCTTATTCTAGAGTTCAGAACTCAATTCAGCAATGGTTTTCCGAGGCACTGTGTGTGTGTTTGTGATCATAACCGCAGACTTCATAAATAATGGAAGCACTTTTCAGAAGTAAGATTAATATGAAGCATATAGGTAATACGCTATATTTATTTGTAATGCAAATGTATGGCTGTCATGCCCATCCATTGTTCTGTCTCCTCTGTCTCCCAGTCCTAATGCAGTGCTCCGGCTGCGCTTCAATCACTTTGCCACCGAGTGCAGCTGGGACCACATGTACGTCTACGACGGAGACTCCATTTACGCCCCTCTGATTGCTGTCTACAGGTGAGCGCCTGCTACTCTGAATAGGAGAGAGCTGGGAGAGAGGGGGAATATGGAAATGACTCAGGTAGCCTTTGGCACGTCTTCAATAGCTCCAACAATTATGCAGTCAAATGACTTCACGTGTAAGCAAACAAATGGCCTCATAATAACGGCCATTGTATCTCACAGTGATAATAGAAATAAAATATTGCAATTACTCGCATTATCCCTGAATACCACTTCCTTCTGGAGCTTTATTGCATAATATCCCCCCCTCCACCACCACGACTACTACCCCAAAAGGACAATTAACAAGCATGCGGATGTCACTGTTTCATTTGAAAAGAATTCATAATAAAAAAAAGTAATGCCACAATAATTTATACAACTCCCACTTATTACTCTGCTCCATTGGGGCTTATCTCCTGTTGAGAGTTCATTTGCTCCCAGGAATATGAAGCAGCTAATTTGGACAATTCCAACCAAGGAAACAGTATCTGGCATTTGAATATACAAAGCTTGTGTGGAATTATTACCTACAACAAAATAAGCTTATATTGTTTAATATAGATGGCCACATACTTGGGCTTGGAAGGAAATGGAAGGAACTGGAAGGAGGCTTTGACTCAGATACATTAGTGAGGGTACATTTGCAGTACATTGCATTTATTAAAAGAGGCATGCCGAGCAAATAAGAAACCCCCAATCTAAGAAATAAAACCCAAATGCGGTATGAATCTGCACTACAATGTTGTTTTACTTAAAAGCTAATCACTGTCATATTTTCAGTGGGGTCTGCATTTGCTCAAATGGAATCCTTTTTATTGTACATCTCTCCAGTGGTGCTTTCAGACCGTAAAATACTGCTTTTATCATTATTAGTTTTTTGTTGAGAGGGACTGTCTGTCTTTCTCTGTCTCATTACCTGTCTCTCTCTCTCTTTCTTTCTTTCTCTCTCTCTCTCTCTCTCTCTCTCTCTCTCTCTCTCTCTCTCTCTCTCTCTCTCTCTCTCTCTCTCTCTCTCTCAGTGGTCTAGTGGTAGCGGAGACCAGGGCTAATGAGACAGTCCCGGAGGTAGTGACGACGTCCGGCTACGCTCTGCTCCACTTCTTCAGCGATGCTGCCTACAACTTGACCGGCTTCAGCATTGCCTACTCGTATGTCTCGACGTCCACCGTCCTTTTGCTCCTTATCTCAATTCTTTCCTCCCTTTCTGGGTCTAATAAAAATGAATGTCTGATAAACCCAATTTACCTGCCTGATCTCACAGAAAGACGTGAATTGAACCAACCCGTTTTTACGCCCAACTCGTCACACATTGACGCTTATAGTCAGAAAGGGCCTCAGTTCTGTTTGAAATGTGCTGGGGACAGAGACGCATTCCTTTTTCTTTTTCTCTCTCTCTTTCGTGCAGGTCATGTTTTGAAAGACGTTGTCCTGTAGCTTACTAATGTAAATGAATACAAATGTCCAATAAAATGTGATGATGTCCGACACGTTTTATGAAGAAGAAAGCCTTAGACATATGACCCACTACGTTCTGCTTCATGTATCCATGTAGCATGTTGACAGTGTGACACGACGTGACGTCAGACTCAGAGAGGAGCTACGAAAAGAAAGAAGCGTGTAGCCAGCGCATCACCACAGCGCCTGTGTCCTGGCCTGTCTCCTGTGGGGATCGACGTTTTTGTGGATTTGTTGACATCTGTCGCTCAAGAATTAGGTTTTTGTTTGTTTGTTTTATTTGGATCCCCATTAGCTTCAGCATAAGCTAAAAGCTATTTTTCAAATATAAATATTAAATTAATATTAAATATTTAAGTTCCTGTTCATGTTTTTTTTAGCTAAATAGAGCTTGAGGTTTTTAAAAATTACCAAAATCGACGCCTATGTTGGTCAGTGTCTCTCAGTGTTGGATACCATCTACTGCAAATTTCTATAAATTAGTAAAGTGGGGCAAAAATTCCGTTGTGAAATGATTTGTTGAGTTTGTCCCCTTTTGCTCCTGAACGTTACACATGTGGCTGTTTGAAGCTGTTTAGACGGGTGAGTACAGTCTTCGTTGTACTGTTTTTTTGTTTTCCAACCCTAGTCAAGACTCACTCGTACAGTAGGCTACAGACGTAAATTATACCCTGCACACAAAGCCGCACACTGGGCTGCTTTGTGTCAGCAGTGATGGAACCTTTAATAATATGTGGTAGGCAGGTTGAACACATGGGAGGAGTGAGTGAGGACAGTTACTGTACAGACACACACACACCAGGGGGGATAAAGGTTGTCATGACGACACTCAGAAAACCGGCTTTTTGTATTAACGAAAAGAAGATTTTCTACCTCTGGTGCTTGACTCCTTTTTTGATCGTTCTATCTTTTTCATCATCTTTATTTATCTGATTCGACAGAGAACCAGTGTATACTGCTTGTAGTATCATAGTGTATACATGCTTGTTCTCAGAGTTTGGGTTTTATGTCATTTTTATTTCATTTTCCCCTACTATTTAGGCTATTATAGTTCTGCTTTTGTAATGGCCTCTCATTTTCAGTGTCTTTTAGTGCAAGCTGTATCTCTAATTCCTGTCTTTTAAATTATATCCGTCTTGCTCCATCTCTTATTTGCTCCATGGTTCCTTGTTACATTACATTTAATTGACAGAAGTCTTTTTTGAAAGCCACTTACAATAAGTGCATATAGACTCGCTACGAACAAGTTGAGAGATATCTTTAAGAAATGGATGTGTATCCCTCTCAAACAAACCAATAACTGTTCAGTGCTGTGTTGCAACTGATTTTTGTCTTCCAGTGTTTTATATTTATAAAACACTGGCCTTATAAATCCAATGGATCCCGACATTTTCCTCTCCATGTACTGTAATGCCAAATAACGAATAAGATATCGAGCTCACAGACTGCATTATTTCTCATAACTGCATTGGTTAAAATACCATTCTCCTAGATTTTTGTTGATGCTTTGATCTTAATCTTATACCTATTCTTATACCTACATATATTAATATTTGGAAAACTTTTCTTTTCTAAGGCTGGTAGGTTTTTGATAATATGTCTCTATATATAGATGTAATTTTTTAGAGGAGCTACATATCTACCTGTTATAATGGCCACTTCATATTGTCAATATACTGTACTTTTATTTTAGGCAAGATAAATCATATTAGTAGCCTAAACTAGTTGCCAGCTAAGCTATCACCCCCGAAGCTGTGGGATTCAGTGGTTTGATGTAAATAAGTTAATTTACTCAAGTATTGTACTTAAGTAAAAAATTTGAGGTACTTGTACTTCACTTGAGTCTTTTTTTTTCATACCAATTTCTACTTCTACTCCACTACATTTCAGAGGGAAATACAGAACTTTTTACTCCTCTACACTAAGCTGACAACTTTACTTTACAAATGAAAATGTTTGCACACAAAACACATTTAGTTTATAAAATACAATGTTTTTATTATGCCTTAACCTACCAAACGATGTGCCCAACAGGTGCAGCTGAAATGATTCAGTCAATTAGTCTCTTTGCCATACTGTATAACCTTGAAGAAGTGTCTTGACTTCCTGTCTAACTGTGAAGAAGTGTCTTGACTTCCTGTCTGACTGTGTCTCCGTCAGGATGAACTCGTGTCCCAACAACTGTTCGGGCCACGGCCGCTGTAGCACAGCCAACTCGGTCTCGGGCCGCGTGTACTGTGAGTGCGATGAGTACTGGAAAGGAGACGCCTGCGACATCCCGTACTGCAGGGACAACTGTGGCAGCCCGGGCCACGGATACTGCGACCTGACCGGAGAGAAGCTCTGCGTCTGCAACGACAGCTGGCAAGGTAGAGAGCAGCACGGGAGAGAGGAGGGAGAAGGTTATCGGGGAAATTAAGATGGATATGGATGGATGGATGGAAAGAAAGAAATCTATAGATAGATTACATTTTACATGATGTAAATCTCAATCTAATTAAGCCCAGTTTTGTTTTTTAAACATCTTTTGAGCTGCAAATCACCAAATAATTACTTATTGTGCAAACTTTTATTAATTATAAAGGTCGTTGTTGCACCTTATATAATTAATATGCTTTAGTACAAATGAGGCCAATGTTAGTGTGATTTATTCTAAAAACAAAACAATTGGCACATTTCGATTATAATAAGGAGGATCTCTTTGTTTCTGTTTTGTTCACTATTCAATGAAAAAAGAAAACAAATAGGAAACAGACAAAAGGCCGGGGAAACAAAAGCCCAGTGGCAGCCCCTTCCCTGTTTGTGCTCAACATAATGTTGCCTGATTCAATATTGTTTTATGTCATGAAACAATACACGTCTTGGGAAATCTATCCTAGTGGCACATAATATAGCATGCGGCTTCATTATGATCATTTGTGAACAGTATGCTCTTTCAGCAGCACACAGAACAGCTTTATGGTACCCAGGGTCGGGGGCTCTGACTAATATTACCATGGGGTACTCCTTCTCAAAAGAAATAGCTGCCGATTTCCTGATGTAGGTTGGTCAAATTGGAAAAGTACTCTTTATATATAAAAGATTAAATGACTGCAATGCAGATCAAGCCCGTAGACAGGGGCGTTCGGTGGTTTGACATCCCCCCCCCCAACTGAGAACAGATCCAAACCAAGTTGAAGCCCTAATCTTGTTAAAAGCACAATTTCTGTGAATGTGTGAACAATCCATGCAACTAACTTTATGCACTCAACGAAATCTGTGAGGCCAGGACATCCACGTGTGTGTGTGTGTGGTGTGTGGTGTGTGTGTGTGTGTGTGTGTGTGTGTGTGTGTGTGTGTGTGTGTGTGTGTGTGTGTGTGTGTGTGTGTGGGTGTGTGTGTGTAAAAAGGTGGTAAATAATCCTATTAAGCAATTTTTTATATTTATATTATTACATATGTATACAGTATACAGTATGTATGTATGTATGTATGTATGTATATACATATATACTGTATATGCAGATACAAACAATACACTCTAGAACGCATCCCAGAGCCAAAAAAAGACACGATATTAATCAATTTGAACAACATTTTAGTAAAGATTGTGCTTGTGAAGAGACTAGCAGACAAGATATCCAGAAAGTTTACTGCATAAACAAATTACTGCAAAAAAAGTTACCAAATGAGTATTTGAAACTCAGTTAAACACAAATGAGGCAAAAACTGCAAAAAATGTTTACAAAGAAAAGACAAAATGATAATGATACTGATGGTTCAATGCTGAAGTCCGGGCAAGTGAGATAGATGATGAAGCACTGCCCCCTCCTGGACGAATGCTGTAAACACAAGTAGAAACAGTGGGGTATTTACAAAGCTTGTCTGCAGACATGCATGTACATCCTATAATACAAATGATAAAGCTTTACAGAGCAAAATAAAAGATAAGAAAATAAGGATAGTTTGGAGCCTGGGCTAGCTGGCTGGGCTGTGGAAAGCTAGTTGAATAGATGAGTTGTCCGTTTTTGTAATACTTTTTTTTGTAAGAATAATCATAATCATAATAATAATGTCTTCAGCCGCTTTTTAAAAGCATCAAGAGAGTCTGCAGAGCGTAAGACAATAGGAAGGGTGATCCACAGGTTTGGAGCCCCCGATTCAAAGGACCGGTCTCCTCTAGTTTTTTAAACCAGTGCGTGGGACCACCAGTAGTCCTTGGTTATTTATTATATTTATTCTGCAGATTGTAAGCCCGCCCTGAGGCAATTATCATTTGTGATATTTGGCTATAAAATAAAATTGACTTGACTTGACATTTAAATGTTGCATTTACCCAGACTGATTGATTTATGGTGTGAAATTAGAACTGTATTAACTCTTAATTAGCTGAAAGAAGCCATTCGGAGACCTTTACACAGGCAACAGTCACGGTAATAACATCTTGCAATTATCCTAAATATATTACAGAGAAGGATGAACATGATTGTGTGTACAGTGTAATGGTGTCTTTTCAATTAACTTTTTCATTTATTTCTGAACAGGTTACATCTTACTTCAGTGTGTGTATTTATACTAGCTCTAGTGAACAATCTGAGAGTGGCTCTAGTAGTTTATCAAAACACACTCTGGGAAACAAACAGAGCCCCCTGATTGGTCCATAAAATGCTCCTGGATGATTTGTGCACTGTGACTCTTATTTCTTATTATTATACAACAGTGATTTTCTAACTTTTTTTATTATAATTTACCATATTTTTTTCATATAGTGCACAATACAGCACTGGACCATCCTGTAATACACAACATTTTTGTAACTCAAAAACACTTAAAGCTACATTTTCAGTATTAAGGGACCATTTGGCATTTATGGAATGGACCACCCAGGAAAATAGGGAGGGCCATGTCTTTTATTCTTTGTTGAGAGGAGGGTCACCCAACGTTTTTTAGTCTAGAAAACAGCAAAATTCCGAAATAGAGCAAAATTACAAAGTGGCTTGTTTGGTGCATATTTTTCCATGTAGCTTTCAGTCTCCGCCTCCAATGCTTGCAGATGGGTCGCACCATCCCCCACCCTCATGACGCACTACACCTGACCCTCCCCCCCCCTCCCCCTGACCACAGGTAGGCCTAGTGTGTGAATGTACACAGTTTCACAAAAATGGATCACACGAGCTGCACAAAAACCTGAGAGTTCCCCTCCAGACCCAATCAGGTGAGGAAACGTAGTCAGAAAATCCACTAACATGGTCCCCGTTTTGGTGGAGTGGGATGTGTAAGATGAGAAAGCAGAGGTTAAGTCATGTATGATGTGACTGGGAAAAAAAACAGTGGCTATCTGTACAATCTTTGCCAAGCACAAACCACAACAAAAGGCATCAATAAATTCTTGGGGAGGGTCTTGCCTTTTTTCCCAATCATTTTGGAGGGTGATAAAAAAATGTATTGCTTTGGAAGGGAGGGTCAAGTCTATTTTCCTAAAATCCCAAAACTCCTCCGGTAGCCTCTTAACCCTCATGTTGTCCTCAGGTCAAATTGATCCATTTTCCTATATCAATGTTCTTTTAATTCCCCAAAATAACATGATTGATTCCACCCAACGCTCTTTGCCAAGTACAAATCTCTACTTTCATTAATTTTGGGGCGTCTTATTCAGTTTAATAACAAATGAAAAACGATTGAAGTGTTTTTGAAATAGTATTGAGTAAAAGTTGACATATTCCAGTCTGTGATTATCCAACATCCATTCCTTTAATTTTAGTCTCAATAATTCCTAATTTCTGCTTTTCTAACTCAAACATTAGGTATAATTTCCTATAAATGAGGTTTATTGACCATAAATTCCCAAAATGACTGTAAAACTAAAGTTAATAAGTTAGTGTTACGTAGCGTTGAAACCGTCAACATGACAACAAAAAAACGTAAGAAAAAGTTAAAACATTGATCAAAAGCGTCAAGAAAAGTGTTAATAAAAAAATGGACAGTCCGTAAAAATCAATAAATGAAGGCATAACTATGTGTTTAATTCATTTTAGAATTACGTAAAACAATCTCACATACCCCTGTAGTACAGCAAGGTACACCTTGGGGAACACGTACCACCATTTGAGAAACGTGTGTGTCCAGCACACAAGCAGTGGGGGCAAAATAGGCGCCGGCTGCCATAGCAACTGCCATTTCACCGCAGTTAATAACACATGTTTGTGTTAATGAAGTCCTGCCCTCCTCCTGTCCCTCCCCTGTCCCTGTCCCACAATGCAGAGAAGCTTTCAATGTACTTGGCATGAATTTGCATCTTCTCTCAATGTTACCTTCTGAAACATTCATCCGACCCCCCCCCCCCCCCCCCAAATAATTAGTAAGGAACATTTACTTAGTCAAACAACATCTTTTTGAATGAATAATAATGCAATAAAGCATACAAAATATTAAAATACAGAATGAAGTATTCAAATAATCGGCTGGCCGGGATTAATTGTTTGACGTAATGGCGAGGAGGAATCATGCAGATGTGTGTGTGTGTGTGTGTGTGTGTTGTGTGTGTGTGTGTGTGTGTGTGTTGTGTGTGTGGTTGTGTGTGTGTATTTTGGATTTGATTCATTGCAGCTCAGGTTGACATGGGTTCATGTTTGGGGCGATAACTAAAAGAGATCAGAAGACGTCTGCAGGACTGTACTGTAACCTTTCAGTTTGCCATTGTCTATATTCATCTTTTGTTATATTTGGTTTCTTTTAATTTTGCTTTCGTGTTTTTATGTGCTGTATTGTGTTATTCTGGATGAGAGCAGCCGTGCTGTAGCTAATGGAGATCCTGATAAACTAAAGTTAAGCTGCCCCATTAGAAACCCCTGATGGTTTACTGTAATCCTCTTTAACTCCCCCATAAGGTCAATGGGATCAAAGATGATAATTTTATTGATTTGCTGTTGTCCAATAATCTTTTCAATCTCTGTTTTCCCTTCAGTTTTGGGGAAAACAGCTCCTGTGCTTTTTTGAAAATCAGAGTATTGACTGATCTCATGTAAAGATTTTTAAGCTTTAAAAGGTTTTTTATGTCCATCAGCAGCACCAGTGAATGTTTCAGAGCAGATCTCTCCTCTTGGTCAAGCAGACTGCCGCTGCACTGGTGACTTGTTTCATAACCTGGGAAAGCATTGTACAATTTTCTCATCAGAACAAAAAATTATTAATGTATAATATATTTAAAAACATTTTACTGATATATAAATGTATACATAAATGTTTTTTTGTTTTTTTTCATGGACCTTGAGTCTAACACTAAAGCAAAAACATAACATACTTTATGGTTTCTATGGGTGCCCGGATGGCCCCTCGACGCAGGACCCGGGTTCTGCTCCGACCTGCAGCTCCTTTGCTGCATTATCCCCCCCCCCTCCCTTTTC
The DNA here is from genome assembly GCF_008692095.1 of Etheostoma spectabile. Classification (NCBI taxonomy): domain Eukaryota; kingdom Metazoa; phylum Chordata; class Actinopteri; order Perciformes; family Percidae; genus Etheostoma; species Etheostoma spectabile. The sequence goes on from NW_022603124.1 coordinate 29,622, forward strand.
ATGTCTCTGGCTGTCTTCTCGAATGAAAGCCTAGAAATGCCCCCCAAAAAAATAGTTTCTATGGTGTGAACAATGACTTTTAAAAACAATCAGGAGGTAACTGTCAGATTTATTTGTAATTTTTCTATTACACTATATACTAGGCCTATGTAGTGTAAAAGTGTCTTTATAACGTATACAATGGCTTGAGAAAGTTTACACACCTATGCTAAAGTTGATTAAAACGAGGAATAAAAATCTTTTGAAATTCATCTTAATGCCTTAATTCAATGGGAATGGGAAACTTTCCATAAAACATCTGTCAATGCAAGTCAAACCAGCTACTAGGCTAACTGGAATAACATCATGCCGATCTCTAGGTATGGTGAAGGTATGTGATGATGGGGGGGGGGGCATTTTTAATTCCAAAGGCCAAGGGAACTTTATCAGGATGCATAGTATCCTGATCCATGTAATAACTGGCCTTTAAAAATCAAAATCTGCCTGCTTCTATGGGAATTTAACATGGGGTGTATACCTAATGCCCCCTGTATTTTAAGGAAGAACATTATTTATTTACATACATTATTCAGTCACACAAAAGTGTCCTTAAAAGGTTGGATTTTCCTATTTTTTTTTTGATTAAGGCATTAAAGATCACTTACCAAAAGATGTCTTTTTTTATCCTCTTTTTAATCAACTTTAGCATCGGTGTGTAAAGTTTCTCAAGCCACTGTATATGTGTTGGAAGAGGTGCATTTATCATCGTAATTTTGTTTTTCAGTTTGTCAGTCAAAAGGTGAGCTACTGTAAACCTGCTCACAAGCTGCCGGTAGCTTACAGGCGACTTGTTGGAGCCGACTGCATAAACTTCCTAAAATATGATATCACTGTAAACTTGGTGAGAATAGCTCATCAAAGTGTTACCTTACCTGCAGCGTTCTCAGGTCAGATCTGTGGAGGCTTTTTTGATACTTCCAGTGGGTGCAATGTTAAAATAATTCAAATTCTACACACAGTGACACCAAACTTCCTATTCCACATTTCTTTTGAGGGTGTGACGTGAAAACTTAATTCAAACCTGTTTCAAACGTCCCGCCGTGATGGCTTGATGGCTGTGGGTTTTAACCATGATGGCGGCTATTAAGGTGCTATTTAAATCAAATGTAATGTCTCTCGTGTTCTCAGGTCCAGACTGCTCTCTGTCCGTTCCCTCCACTGAGCATTCTGGGTGCTGCCGAGCGTCAAACCGTCGGCTCAGTCCCTGGGCCGTGCGTCCCAACAGCTCTGGTGCACTCTGGGCTGATGTGGGTGGTGGGAGGATACTCTTTCAACTACTCCAACTACCACATGGTCCTCAAGTAAGCAGCCCTAGCCTGACTCAGCAGCTGTCTGTCTGTCTGTCTGTCTGTCTGTCTGTCTGTCTGTCCTGGTCTGTCTGTCTGTCCTGGTCTGTCTGTCTGTCTGTCTGTCTGTCTGTCTGTCTGTCCTGGTCTGTCTGTCTGTCTGTCTTCGTGTCCTGGTCTGTCTGTCCTGTCTGTCTGTCTGTCTGTCCTGGTCTGTCTGTCCTGTCTGTCTGTCTGTCTGTCGTGTCCTGGTCTGTCTGTCTGTCTGTCTGTCTGTCTGTCTGTCTGTCTGTCTGTCTGTCTGTCTGTCTGTCTGTCGTGTCCCTGGTCTGTCTGTCTGTCTGTCTGTCTGTCTGTCTGTCCTGGTCTGTCTGTCTGTCCTGGTCTGTCTGTCTGTCTGTCTGTCTGTCCTGGTCTGTCTGTCTGTCTGTCTGTCTGTCTGTCGTCTGTCGTGTCCTGGTCTGTCTGTCTGTCTGTCTGTCTGTCTGTCGTGTCCTGGTCTGTCTGTCTGTCTGTCTGTCTGTCTGTCTGTCCTGGTCTGTCTGTCTGTCCTGGTCTGTCTGTCTGTCTGTCTGTCTGTCTGTCTGTCGTGTCCTGGTCTGTCTGTCTGTCTGTCTGTCTGTCTGTCTGTCTGTCTGTCTGTCTAATTGAGTGAGTGAGTGAAACTGATCCCAGGGGTAGAAATCACACTCAGAGAACACATTACTGACAGAACAAAGATTTGTTTTGGTAATGCCAAATGATCCTTCTCACAGCAGACAGTTTGGCATGTCACAGCAGGATAAAAAAAAATATTTTTTTTTAAAGTGAGTGACATGGCCAAGTTTTTGTGCATGCTGGCTCATAGATAGATGGTATAGAAAGAAAAGAAGACAGAGAAAAAAAAATAAAAGTTTAAAAAAAAGTGTAATTTTTTTGTGTATATATGCACTGTGTCTATGATGTGTAAATAACTGAAGCATAAGATTTACTAACTTATAAAGTAGAGAAAGGGGGTCGGACCTGATAAGTTGTTATCAATCGAATGACTTTCAATTTCGGAAGACTGTGCTAAGAATACATGACCTTATTATCTGTCGTTTTAATTATGTATGTATGCATGAATGCATGTATAAAATCTTTTATTTTAATGTTGTGGTTTTTTTACATGTTCAAATAAAGTACTAACTAAACTAATCATTAAACAGTGGTTCCCAACATTTTGGGTTTGAGGTCCCTCCTCTGTTCCACATCTCATTGGAGCAGGGTGTTCCAGAAGTAAAAATTCCGTACTTTTCTCCACGAGATTTTGATTATCAGCCATAATG
>NW_022603125.1:0-12500 GCF_008692095.1 Etheostoma spectabile
TTGTTCTGTTCTGCTCTGTGATTGGACGACACTATCAGACAGTTTCTTTATTAAAGTCCAGCAGCAGCTGAGATAATCTCTTCCTTCTGGACCGCTCAACCTCCTCTTCCTCTCTCTTCCTCCTCTTCCTCTCCTCTCTCCTCCCCCTGTGAACTCCCCTCTCTTCCTCTCTCCTCTTCCTCCTCCCTCCTCCCCCTGTGAACTCCCTCCCCTTCCTCTCTCCTCTTCCTCCTCCCTCCTCCCCCCTGTGAACTCCCTCCCCTTCCTCTCTCCTCTTCCTCCTCCCTCCTCCCCCTGTGAACTCCCTCCTCTTCCTCTCTCCTCTTCCTCCTCCCTCCTCCCCCTGTGAACTCCCTCCCCTTCCTCTCTCCTCTTCCTCCTCCCTCCTCCCCTGTGAACTCCCTCCCCTTCCTCTCTCCTCTTCCTCCTCCCTCCTCCCCTGTGAACTCCCCCTCTTCCTCTCTCCTCTTCCTCCTCCCTCCTCCCCCTGTGAACTCCCTCCCCTTCCTCTCTCCTCTTCCTCCTCCCTCCTCCCCCTGTGAACTCCCTCCCCTCCGTGGTGAAATAGAAATCTTTTCATTAACAGAATTTAATTGCCAGGCGACAGAAACGAGAGAAACTTCAAAGCTTCAATCGATCGTTTGAAAAATAACTGAATTTTTTTCATTTTTTGTCCCTTTTCCCATTTACAGCTCATCTGGTTCCTGGACAAACTTTAAGTTAAACTCTCTGTCTATACATACAGTACAGACATATATATATATACACTACCGTTCAAAAGTTTGGGGTCCCGTTGAAATGTCCTTATTTTTGAAGGAAAAGCACTGAACTTTTCAATGAAGATAACTTTAAACTAGTCTTAACTTTGAAGAAATCCACTCTCTACATTGCTAATGTGGTAAATGATATTCTAGCTGCAGATGTCTGGTTGTTGGTGAACATCTCCATAGGTGGATAGAGGCCCATCTCCTCAACTATCACTCCAGTGGTCTAATGGTCCAATGTGTTTGCTCATGGGCTCAGAAGGCTAATTGATGATTAGAAAACCCTCGTGCAATCATGTTCACACATCTGGAAACAGTTTAGGTCGTTACAGAAGCTCCAAAACTGACCTTCCTTTGAGCAGATTGAGTTTCTGGAGCATCACATTTAAACGCTCCAAATGGCCAGAAAAAGAGAACTTTCATCTGGAACTCGACAGTCTATTCTTGTCCTTAGAAATGAAGGCTATTCCATGGAGACATTGCTAATAAATTGAAGATTTCCTACAACGGTGTGTACTACTCCCTTCAGAGGACAGCACCAACAGGCTCTAACCAGAGGAGAAGAAGAAGATAAGTACATTAGAGTCTCTAGTTTGAGAACCAGACGCCTCACAGGTCCCCAACTGGCATCTTCATTAAATAGTACCCGCAAAACACCAGGGTCAACATCTCCAGTAAAGAGGCAGCTGCAGGATTCTGGGCTTCAGGGCAGAGGGGCAAAGAAAAAGCCATATCTAAGACTGGCCAATCAAAGAAAAAGATGAAGATGGGCAAAAGAACACAGACATTGGACAGAGGAAGACTGGAAACAAGTGTTGTGGACGAATGAATCCAAGTTTGAGGTGTTTGGATCCCAAAGAAGAACGTTTGTTAGACGCAGAACAAAGTAGAAGATGCTGGAAGAATGGCTGACGCCATCTGTTCAGCATGGTGGAGGTAACATGATGGTCTGGGGGTGCTTTGGTGCTGGTAAGGTGGAGATGTGTTCAGGGTCAAAGGGATTCTGAATAAGGAAGGCTAGCACTCCATCAAGCAACGCCATGCCATACCCAGTGGACAGCGCTTGATTGGAGCCAGTTTCCTCCTACAACAGGACCAGGACCCTGAACACACCTCCACATGGTGAAGAACTATTTAGAGCAGAAGCAGGCAGCTGGTCTTCTATCGGTAATGGAGGGGCCAGGCAGTCCCCAGACCTGAACCCCATGGAGCTGTTGTGGGAGCAGCTTGACCGTATGGTACCAGGAAGTGCCCATCCAACCAATCACAGTGGTGGAGCTGCTTCTGGAAGCGTGGGGGGGCATTTCTCCAGATGACCTCAACAGATTAACAGCTAGAAGGCCAAAGGTCTGCAACGCTGGAACTGCTGCAAATTAGGGGTGCACAATATATCGAATCAGTATCGTTATCGCGATATCACGTTGCTCGATATCATTATCGAAAGTCTCGCGATAATTATTTTTTTATGCGTCCCGTCCGACACGCAGACGGAGTTCTGAAGGAAAATAAAAATTGAGCGGAAGTGCGTAGGAGGGCGGAGCCAGGCTAGCGTCGCGCCTCCGCTGGAACATAAATCAGTGAAGAAATAGACAGAGACAAAACAAAGCGAAAGAAAAGAAAAGACTTAAAGAAGAGAGAGCGAAGGGAGCAAAAGAAAGAACACAAAAGTAAGAAAATGAGTGTTGCTCAGGGAGAAGACAAAATAACAGGATGAAGAGGAAACTTTAGAGGCCAAAAGTAAAGAGCGTCCAGAGCATCAGGTGGCTCTAACGCCTGACAACGGGAGCAATATAAAGAAGGCTGCGGAACGCAACAAATAGCAGAGGCTACAATGTTTTGGACACCTGTTGCACAATGCTGTTGGTAATTATTAAATTATTTGTAACTTTCATTAAATGTATAAGGGATAGGATTTTTATTAGTGTATACACTGACATATTGTATAGATCTCGAAGCTGACACAATCATATATTTATTTTATGTGACACATTGCAATAAAACTGAAAAATATAGACCCATTTAAATAAACCTTTATTTCTTTTTCATTAGTATTTGTTGCTATAACTTGTTTTAATAGATACAAAGTGCTAATACATGTATTCAGGGCTGTAGTACTCGAGTCCGGTCTTGGACTCGAGACCGTTTTTCTATGGACTCGGACTTGTCTCGGACTCGGCCACTGGTCTGGCCCAATATGACTTTTGGTCTGGACCGAGTCCAAGTGTCTTTATTATGTTGATGATAATATTGGAGGGAAAGTGAAACCCAGTCCAGGTGGGGATATTGTTCGGCTTTTTACAAGTTCAGACAGCTAACGTTAGCTAACGCTACGCCGGTGTTTGCTAACGTTAGCGCACCAGCGTTAGCCTAGCTTACTAACGCTAGGTAAATATTACGTCTGCCTTCGGAGTTTCCTATATCTGCGTCCACGTTGTCAACATAAGACCTGTGGCGTTAGTTGGAGCCATCATTGTATCACATGAAATAAGCTTTGCGCCTACGAGATGGGTGGGTTTTTGTTACGTTATAAAAAAGCTAACTGGCTATAGTTAGCCCGTTTGTATGCAAGCGGACATTAGCTAACGTTGCCGAGGTGTGTGTGTGTGTGTGTGTGTGTGTGTGTGTGTGTGTGTGTGTGTGTGTGTGTGTGTGTGTGTGTGTACGAACATATGTTAAATTACACGCTGTTCATTGTTGTTTAACCAAACTTTGTTTTCTGAAAACACATCTTTCCTATTAACCCACGTCCAAATAACATTTTCTGTTCTATAAACACGCTCATTTATTTATTTTATACTGTACAACCAGTAAAACATGTCCTGTTCTGTAGTAGACGTGGTTATTATTTATTTATTCATGTTGTACCAGTCCAATATGACTGTCTGTTGAAATAAACCTTGTGTTGTAAAAATTTGTTTTAATTGTTATTAATCTATTTTTATGCGTTTTCCCATAACTTTTGTAATTTTACATATGTTTAAAAATATCGAAATTAATATCGATATCGCAATATTCATTATCGATATCGCAATATCACATTTTTTTCAATATCGTGCACCCCTACTGCAAATGGAGGATTCTTTGAACTACTACAAAGAACTGCTACAAACTACTAATTTTTTCTATATATATATATATATATATATATATATATATATATATATATATATATATATATATATATTGCAAGATGGCGCTGTGTCGTGCGGCAGCCTGTTGCAGCAGCTGCTGATTGTTTACATGCTTTGTGTGTTTTTAGTCACTTTATTTTTATTTATTTTTATCCGTTAAGTGTTGTAAATCTGTGTAAACGATGGGGCCTTCTTTTAGTTTTATTCTTCCTTTGGTCGTGTTTTGTGACTTCCTGTTAGGCTCAAGGCAGCGGGGCCGTTGTTTACACACGCGATCAGCTGACAGCGCTGTGTGGACCCGTGCTGCTGCCGGAAAAAAGAAAAAAGAAGAAAACACAGACCTGCCGTCCCAGCGATCATTATGGGGGACGTCCGGTCTCTGGGGAATCAGACGGACGAGCTAGCAGCGCTCATCAGAACCCAGAGGGAGTTCCTCGAGTGCAGCTTACTGGGTTTTTCGCACATCCTGGACCTGGCTTTTTGATTGTTTGGGCGGACAGGAACGTTATAGGAAGCGGTAAGAAGAATGGGGGGGTGGTGCAGCCCGGGACATGTGAATGTGAAGGAACGTCTCTGTAGCCCGGACATTGAACTGCTGGCTGGGGGGTTCGGTCCGTACTATCTCCCGAGGGAGTTTACGTCCGCCATAATGATCGCGGTCTACATTCCACCGTCTGCTGATGCGGTGGGCTGACGTCATTCAGACTCCCCCCCCCCCCCCGGTCTCACGACTCAAGACGCAGCAGCCCAACGCCTTCAGTGGCGGCACTGTGAGAATCACATGTTTTGATTTCTCCAGTGCGTTCAACACCATCCAGCCTCTGCTACTTGGTGAGAAGCTGCGGGTGATGGTGTCGGTGCGTCCTTAGTCTCCTGGATCACTGACTACCTGACAGAGAGACCAGTCTCCTGGATCACTGACTACCTGACAGACAGACCAGTCTCCTGGATCACTGACTACCTGACAGAGAGACCAGTCTCCTGGATCACTGACTACCTGACAGATAGACCAGTCTCCTGGATCACTGACTACCTGACAGACAGACCACAGTTTGTCCGCCTGAACCGTGTTCTGTGTGATGTGGTGGTGAGTGGTACGGGGGCCCCACAGGGGACTGTGCTGTCTCCTTTTCTGTTCAACTTATACACCTCAGACTTCCAGTACAACTCAGAGTCATGTCACCTACAGAAGGTTTCTGATGACTCTGCAGTTGTTGGGTGTATAAGGGATGGACAGGAGGGGGAGTACAGGGCACTGGTGGAGGACTTTGTGGAGTGGTCTGGTAAGAACTGCCTGCTGCTGAACGTGGATAAGACCAGAGAGATGGTGATCGACTTCAGGAGGAAGGGAACGGATTCCCAGCCCCTTTGCATCCTGGGAGGACATGGTGGAGGAGTACAGATACCTGGGTGTCAACATCGACAGCAGGCTGAATTGGAAGACCAACAGCACTGCTGTTTACAAGAAGGGGATGAGCAGACCCTACTTCCTGAGGAAGCTGAGATCCTTCAACGTGTGCAGCAGGATGTTGGAGATCTTCTACCAGTCTGTTGTGGCCAGTGCTCTGTTCTCCTCCGCCATCTGCTGGGGCAGCAGCATCGGAGCCAGCGATACAAACAGACTGAACAAACTGATCAGGAAGGCTGGCTCCGTGATCGGCTGCAAACTGGAAACATTTGAAGCTGTGGTGGAGAGGAGGTCACTGAACAAACTGTTATCTATCATGGACAACCCAGACCACCCACTCCACCCCACACTGGTCCAACAGAGGAGCAGCTCCACCCTCTCCACCCCCCACTGGTCCACCAGAGGAGCAGCTCCACCCTCTCCACCCCACACTGGTCCACCAGAGGAGCAGCTCCACCGTCTCCACTCCAGAATTGGTCCAACAGAGGAGCAGCTCCACCCCCCCATCCTCTCCACCCCCCACTGGTCCACCAGAAAGCACCTCCACCCCCCCCCCTCTCCACCCCCCACTGGTCCACCAGAGGAGCAGCTCCACCCTCTCCACCCCCCACTGGTCCACCAGAGGAACAGCTTCTCTAAGAGGCTCCGACAGCTTTGATGCCGCAGGGACCGCTACAGGAACTCCTTCCTACCCCAGGCAGTAACACCCCTGGGTGCTAGATGAGACTCTGGACCCCACACTACTGCACTAATGCAACCTGCACATTTGGTTTATTTACATCTAGCATACATTTTAACTTTAGCATATTATTTAAACAGTTGCACATTTTTGTTTCCCCATCATGGACATATTCAGATATTTGTTAATTTTACTTTATTCATATTATTATTTTGTGTATATTGTATGTATGTATATTTTTCCTAGTACTTCATTTATATTTATATTTTGTGCTTTGTGACTGATTTTGTTGCTGTAACACCGAAATTTCCCATTTTTCCCATCAATAAACATCTATCTATCTATCTATCTATCTATCTATCTATCTATCTATATACAGTATATAAATATATTTATGTGTTTATATGTGTGATATATATATATTTATATATACATACAGTATATAAATATATATATGTGTTTATATATGATATATTTATATATGTACATACAGTATATAAATATATATATACATACAGTATATAAATATATATATGTGTTTATATATGATATATTTATATATTTACATACAGTATATAAATATATATATGTGTTTATATATGATATATTTATATATTTACATACAGTATATAAATATATATATGTGTTTATATATATATATATATATATATATATATGGAGCTCCTGCGAGCTGCTCTCAGTCTGAATAATCCGATCTGTCCATCACAAAGATTTTAAAACCAAGTAGCCTCGAGGTTATGAACTCACATTTCTGTATTTCTTTCTTTTCTCATCTGATTTTCTTTCATGTCTTTCTTTGATCTAAGCTGTTTATGAATTTCTTGTTGATGTGTCTACATGTTTGTATTTTGATATTTTCTGGTGATACTTTACATTTCACTCTGAAAATCTGAAATAAAGACAAAACAGAAGAAATTGACCAACAACCAACCAACTGACCAACAACTGACTAACTGACCAACCAACCAACTGACCAACAACCAACCAACTGACCAACTGACCAACAACCAACCAACTGACCAACCAACCAACCAACCAACTGACCAACAACCAACCAACTGACCAACCAACCAACCAACCAACTGACCAACAACTGACTAACTGACCAACCAACCAACCAACCAACTGACCAACCAACCAACTGACCAACAACCAACCAACTGACCAACAACTGACTAACTGACCAACAACTGACTAACTGACCAACAGACCAACCAACTGACCAACAACTGACTAACTGACCAACAACTGACTAACTGACCAACAACCAACTGACCAACAGACCAACCAACTGACCAACAACTGACTAACTGACCAACAGACCAACCAACTGACCAACAACCAACCAACCAACTGACCAACAGACCAACCAACTGACCAACCAACCAACCAACTGACCAACCAACCAACCACTGACCAACAACTGATTAACTGACCAACAGACCAACCAACTGACCAACCAACCAACCAACCAACTGACCAACAACCAACCAACTGACCGACCAACCAACCAACCAACCAACTGACCAACAACCAACCAACTGACCAACAACTGACTAACTGACCAACAGACCAACCAACTGACGAACCAACCAACCAACCAACAACTGACCAACCAACCAACTGACCAACAACTGACCAACGGACCAACCAACTGACCAACCACCAACCAACTGACCAACTGACCAAAAGACCAACAACTGATCAACTGACCACCAACTGACCACAAACCAACCAACTGACCAACCAACCAACCAACCAACTGACCAACAGACCAAATAACTGACCAACTGACCAACAACCAACCAACTGACCAACCAACCAACCAACTGACCAACAAACCAACCAACTGACCAACAAACCACCAACTGACCAACAGACCAACCAACTGATCAACTGACCAACCAACTGACCAACAACCAACCAACTGACCACCAACCAACCACTGACCAACAACTGACTAACTGACCAACCAACCAACTGACCAACCACCAACCAACTGACCAACCAACCAACCAACTGACCAACAACTGACTAACTGACCAACCAACCAACCAACTGACCAACAACCAACCAACTGACCAACCAACCAACCAACTGACCAACAACTGACTAACTGACCAACCAACCAACCAACCCACTGACCAACCAACCAACCAACCAACTGACCAACCAACCAACCAATCAACTGACCAACAGACCAAACAACTGACCAACTGACCAACACCACCAACTGACCAACCAACCAACCAACTGACCAACAAACCACCAACTGACCAACAAACCAACCAACTGACCAACAGACCAACCAACTGATCAACTGACCAACCAACTGACCAACAAACCAACCAACTGACCACCAACCAACCAACTGACCAACACTGACTAACTGACCAACCAACCAACTGACCAACCACCAACCAACTGACCAACCAACCAACCAACTGACCAAAAACTGACTAACTGACCAACCAACCAACCAACTGACCCACAACCAACCACTGACCAACCAACCAACCAACTGACCACAACTGACTAACTGACCAACCAACCAACCAACCAACCAACTGACCAACCAACCAACCAACCAACTAACCAACCAACCAACCAACTGACCAACAACTGACTAACTGACCAACAACCAACCAACTGACCAACCAACCAACCAACTGACCAACAACTGACTAACTGACCAACAACCAATCAACTGACCAACAACTGACTAACTGACCAACAACTGACTAACTGACCAACAGACCAACCAACTGACCAACAACTGACTAACTGACCAACAACTGACTAACTGACCAAAAACCAACTGACCAACAGACCAACCAACTGACCAACAACTGACTAACTGACCAACAACCAACCAACTAACCAACAGCCAACCAACCAACTGACCAACAGACCAACCAACTGACCAACCAACCAACCAACCAACCAACCAACTGACCAACAACCGACCAACTGACCAACTACCAACCAACTGACCAACCAACCAACCAACCAACTGACCAACTACCAACCAACTGACCAACCAACCAACCAACCAACTGACCAACAAACCAACCAACTAACCAACCAACCAACCACTGACCAACAACTGACTAACTGACCAACAACCAACCAACTGACCAACCAACCAACCAACTGACCAACAACTGACTAACTGACCAACAACCAATCAACTGACCAACAACTGACTAACTGACCAACACTGACTAACTGACCAACCAACTGACCAACACTGACTAACTGACCAACACTGACTAACTGACCAAAAACCAACTGACCAACAGACCAACCAACTGACCAACAACTGACTAACTGACCAACAGACCAACCAACTAACCAACAGCCAACCAACCAACTGACCACAGACCAACCAACTGACCAACCAACCAACCACCAACCAACCAACTGACCAACACCGACCACTGACCAACTACCAACCAACTGACCAACCAACCAACCAACCAACTGACCAACTACCAACCACTGACCAACCACCAACCAACCAACTGACCAACAACCACCAACTGACCAACAAACCAACCAACTGACCAACAGACCAACCAACCAACCAACCAACTGACCAACAAACCAACCAACTGACCAACAAACCAACCAACTGACCAACAGACCAAACAACTGATCAACTGACCAACCAACTGACAGACCAACCAAACAACTAACCAAGAGACCAACCAACCAACTGACCAACCAACCAACCAACTGACCAACCACCAACCACTGACCAACAACTGATTAACTGACCAACAGACCAACCAACTGACCAACCAACCAACCACCAACTGACCAACAACAACCACTGACCGACCAACCAACCAACCAACCAACTGACCAACAACTGACTAACTGACCAACAGACCAACCAACTGACGAACCAACCAACCAACCAACAACTGACCAACCAACCAACTGACCAACAACTGACCAACGGACCAACCAACTGACCAACCAACCAACCAACTGACCAACTGACCAAAAGACCAAACAACTGATCAACTGACCAACCAACTGACCAACAAACCAACCAACTGACCAACAAACCAACCAACTGACCAACAGACCAAACAACTGACCAACTGACCAACAACCAACCAACTGACCAACCAACCAACCAACTGACCAACAGACCAAACAACTGACCAACTGACCAACAACCAACCAACTGACCAACCAACCAACCAACTGACCAACAAACCAACCAACTGACCAACAAACCAACCAACTGACCAACAGACCAACCAACTGATCAACTGACCAACCAACTGACCAACCAACCACCAACTGACCAACAACTGACTAACTGACCAACCAACCAACCAACTGACCAACAACCAACCAACTGACCAACCAACCAACCAACCAACTGACCAACAACTGACTAACTGACCAACCAACCAACCAACCAACTGACCAAACAACCAACCAACCAACTGACCAACAACCAACCAACTGACCAACCACCAACCAACCAACTGACCAACACTGACTAACTGACCAACAACCAACCAACTGACCAACCAACCAACCAACTGACCAACAACTGACTAACTGACCAACAACCAACCAACTGACCAACACTGACTAACTGACCAACACTGACTAACTGACCAACTGACCAACAACTGACCAACAACTGACTAACTGACCAACAACTGACTAACTGACCAAAAACCAACTGACCAACAGACCAACCAACTGACCAACAACTGACTAACTGACCAACAGACCAACCAACTAACCAACAGCCAACCAACCAACTGACCAACAGACCAACCAACTGACCAACCAACCAACCAACTGACCAATAACTGACTAACTGACCAACACTGACTAACTGACCAACAGACCAACCAACTGACCAACCAACCAACCACCAACTGACCACAACCAACCAACTGACCGACCAACCAACCAACCAACCAACTGACCAACACCGACCACTGACCAACTACCAACCAACTGACCAACCAACCAACCAACCAACTGACCAACAAACCAACCAACTGACCAACAAACCAACCAACTGACCAACAGACCAACCAACCAACCAACCAACCAACCAACCAACAAACCAACCAACTGACCAACAAACCAACCAACTGACCAACAGACCAAACAACTGATCAACTGACCAACCAACTGACAGACCAACCAAACAACTAACCAAGAGACCAACCAACCAACCGACCAGCCAACCAACCGACTGACCAACCAACCAACCAACTGACCAACAACTGACTAACTGACCAACAACCAACCAACTGACCAACAACTGACTAACTGACCAACAACTGACTAACTGACCAACAGACCAACCAACTACTGACTAACTGACCAACCAACCAAACAACCAACCAACCGACTGACCAACCAACCAACCAACCAAACAACCAAGTGACCAACAAACTGACCTCCAAATACCCCCGGTAGGTGGCCCCTGTGGCCACCAAAATACCCCCAGTAGGTGGCCCCTGTGGCCACCAAATACCCCCAGTAAGTTGCCCATTGTGGCCACCAAATACCCCCGGTAGGTGGCCCCTGTGGCCACCAAATACCCCCAGTAAGTTGCCCACTGTGGCCACCAAAATACCCCCAGTAAGATGCCCATTGTGGCCACCAAATACCCCCGGTAGGTGGCCCCTGTGGCCACCAAATACCCCCAGTAAGTTGCCCACTGTGGCCACCAAAATACCCCCAGTAAGATGCCCATTGTGGCCACCAAATACCCCCGGTAGATGGCCCCTGTGGCCACCATGCAGGTCTATCTTGAGAATGAGCTTGGGGAACATAATGCCCCCTTCAGTGCTGTGGAGACTGTTTCATGATGAAGTCCTCGATCTATTCATGGGTTCATCCTTCCTGAGGCTGTTTCATGATGAAGTCCTTAATCTATTAATGGGTTCATCCTTCCTAAGACTACTTTCCACAAGTTGTTTTTCTTACTTTGAAGATTTTTGGGTTTTCTCAGGAGAAGAACCAACCTTGAACTTGCATCAGGTGCAGGAAGCAGAGTCTCGTCTATTATTCAGTTTTCAGTCTGTGACGTGACAGGAATCAGTGAGTGAGTCTCATCCGTAACCTACTTTACACAAATAAAATATCTCGTATTGGAAATGTTCTCACTGACTCCTGAGAGCCTGAAGGCAGCTCAGGCTCGGAGAGAGAGAGGGAGAGGGAGAGAGAGAGAGAGAGAGAGAGAGAGGGAGAGGGAGAGAGAGAGAGAGAGAGAGAGAGAGAGAGAGAGTGAGAGAGAGTGTGATGAAATATTATTTGAATGAAGCAGAACTCTTGTTGAACGTGAACGGAATTTATTTCAAACTGGTAGTTCCTGTTCCTGAACACGTGTGTGTGTGTGTGTGTTGTCTGTGTGTGTGTGTGTGTGTGTGTGTGTGTGAGACTGTGTGTGTGTGTGTGTGTGTGTGTCTGTGTGTGTGTGTGTGTGTGTGTTGTGTGTGCGTCTT